>NC_056737.1:952792895-952832596 GCF_019279795.1 Protopterus annectens
GTGTGGAAAATTCTGTCAGATAATTGGAAGATTACAACAGGGAATCCAGATTTGGTGGATTTTAGGAAATAGCCCTCAGTTTATTATTAAAAAATCTAATAAATGGATCTGAGCATCATTTATTACATTTCTACTGCAGTTTTATTTTTTTGCATTTTACTTAGTTTGCCAAACTTAGTCTTGCAGACCCAGTGGTAAGGGACTTGGGAACTCAGGTTGACTGTGATCATCATGTGTTCATGGTGTTGAGCAAATCCTTCTATGTGGCACAACTTATAAGTAAGAGCATGGCATCCAGGTCTAAGGAGATTATAGCCTCACTATACTCAGACATCAGTTGACCAATAATTGAGTACAATGCACCTTTCAGCATATACCTGTTCAGGGATTTGCAGCAGCTGGATCAGCCACAGAAGTTCCTCACTAAAAGAATAAAGGGATAAATAACATGTCTTATGCAGGTCATCACAAAGCCATACCCTTGTAATCAGTCTCCTACAGACTACTGAGTTGCAATCTATCCCTAAAGTAAAAAAACACTTGCTGATCCAGTCTTGATAGATCTGCTGCTTATTTACAAATCAAACAACACTAAAATTACCTGATGTAAGGCTCTAAACCTTGCCTGTGACATAAACAAAACATGTTGGTGGTACAGATATGGATCTTACAGATTATCCCATCTTTGGAACAGACTGACCATTTATTTAAAGCAGAGCTATAATGGATGGGAAATTTCAATTCACTCATGGCTTGTCACCTCTGTCCCCCATGAACAAGGGTAGGGTGTAGATCCCCTAAGACACAGACATATACCAAAGCCATTCTAGTATTTGGGCATTGATAACTAGGAAAATTGGGGCACAATTGACTAGACTTAGAAAGCTGCTAGGGCCATTAGCACAATGGTCCTATAAAATACAGAGCTAAACTGGAATTATTTATTATGAATATTTTTAGTGTTTTTTAAGGATTTATTCATTTATTTGGAATTGCTTTGTTATTAAAAACAATCTGTACTATGTTTTTTTTTTTCTCTTGAGTAGCCAGCATTGCAGATGTATTAATAATGTTTAGTCATTTTTTGTAAGTTAAGAGCATGGTAATGAGTTCCTGTTTTTACCCACTCATCCGTTTTGGACAACACAGGTTTTAATTTTCGCAACCCTGTGACATCTGATAACAAGATTCAGAGCTACTGTAACTTGAAAAAATAGGAATTTTTTCTTATGAAACACTTTTGATTGCCATAAATGAGTTTGCCTTTCACCTTACAATATGATCTATGTTACCTCTAGTGTAGAACATGAACCACACTCTCTGTTTCCTTATTAACCCGTATTTCTCTACAAATAAGACTGCATCATACAAATATTTAATTGATACCTGACATGACAGTTTATCACAGCATTAAAAGAAATCTCCAGATTCTTTCTACAGTTTCTGCATACTCACTTGCCAAAATGACTGTCCTGTTCGCCTTCTGTGATGTGTGTCAGAGTGGCAGATTTTGGCTCTTTGTGCTTCATTTATTTCTACTAGAACTAAACTGCTTAATCTTACCTGTCCTTCATAATCTACTGAAATGTTGCTTCTCATCCTTGCTTAGTCTATAAATGCTGCATCCCCTAATGGGATTAAAGAAGAAAAATACTGCAGATAGGTTGGCACCTTTTCCTCATTTGTTTTAACTATATCAGTGTCAGAGCTCCTGACTTTTCAGACTCCTGCTAATATCCGTCTTGATTTCCTAGGTTTCAACTTTTGAGCATCTTCTTCACTTGGACATGTTCCATCTCAAGTGCCATGCCAGGGTACTCTTCCCTTTTAGCTTGTTCATTTTCCAAATCCTATCATTGGTTGACGTAGAATAATATAAGCTGTCTTTGACTGGAAGCAGTCTTATGTCTGGATAATACCTTGATGCTACACCCACAGCAAGTACAAAGATGGCCTATATTATTGACTGATAACTACTTACAGTACAACTTTGTAGTTATTAGTAAACATAAAAGAGGACTTTTTTGTTCTGTTCTCTGTGTTACTTAGCAGTACTTTTGCAGGGTAAAATTTAAGTCTGGATTATTTTTCATATCCCCTTTCTCACCTTATTAATCTATTTTCAACTGCAATTAGTGATACGCATTTTCTTTATGTCATTTTTCTCTGTTTTATTTATTTATTTATTTATTTTTGGCTCTTCTTGCCTGCTGACCAGATGATTCACTTTTAATCTTTGGCTACAACATAACTGTTATCTAAGCAGCCACTGGTGGAGTTCCCTCAGTTTCCACTTCACCAAATTTGTGGAAGAGGTGAGCATGTAATGGGTGCATTAGGAAAATGTCACTTTTGTTGAAGATGTAACCCACAGGCTTCTCTTCCTTTCCACCTTGCAAAAAGATACTTCCCAATTACTTTTCACTCTCTACTGAGGAACCTGAGAGGGATATTCTTCCCAAAGATATGCATACATCATTTTTTCCCCAACGACTGGCGTCTGGGAATTTTGCCTTAATTCAGCTTCCTACCCAGTAGACTTTTGCAGTGCCTGAGATGTTAAATGAACCTAGGATACCATAATCGTACTCAGACATCCATCCCTTTAAAGCACTAATGGGACTAAATGTTTAGATTACACCGCTGGTCTCCTTAAGAGCTACTCAGGAAAATCTCTACAAAGTACAGTTATTTTCTTGTTGTTTTCTAAAAAGTAGTTGTCATTTCTTACTAAACCTTGAGTTCACCATTTATCCTTCTCTTTACATCTCCATTCCTGTCTCAGAAATTAACTTCCTCTATATTTTTGCCTGTGTTATACATTATACTGTTGCTTTTTGATTCATGTTATTTTTGTATTTTGCATCTTATTTCTTATTCTCAAATTATTAATCTCTGCAGTTGCTGTTTTCATTTTGACACATCTACATTCAGTTTATATTTTATATTTAGACTTTGTAATGATAACCTGAAATGAATTTCACTTCATAGTGACTAGTACGTTTTAAGAATTCTTCATTTTCTGACTCCCTAGGACAAATCATGAAGCAGACTATTAGCAGCTCAGCATGTCTTCTTCTCGTATGATTTGTGAAATAAATCACTAATGGCATTCAGTCAGAGTAATTGTCTAAACACTATTATTGATTTTTCTCCGCATTATATCGGCTTCTGTCTTCAATGTTTTGTAAGGCACAACAAAAGCTAGTCTGAAATACAGATAACTGTTACTAATTTTATGCTTTTCCACAATGACTGGTAATTATGTCAAGAGTAGTCAAGTCTGTATAAGCAAGTATGTTTAAAATGTGTGGCTGTTTAGTGCAGCATCTTCTGTATTGTACTGCATTACCTTCATTCTTGTGTGCTTTCTTGACTTTGTGTTTCTCACATACTGTGTTTGAGCTTATATACACAATTATAAAATAAAGGCAAGCATGCTTTGTTCAAAGAACTGGAAGAACTACAGTGTGCCACAGACTGTTTAGCCCTGCAAATATGCCACTGCATTTGTTCATCTCAGGTAGAGTCATTTTAACATTCAGTATGTTGTGTTATGAGTCAGCAGACTGAGCACATCATGAACGTAAGAGTATTTGCCCAAACTATAATGCTACTAATATGAATATTTTGCATGTTGACCAACAGCATGCAGAAGGCAGACCAGGTATAGTTCATCTTTGTATAAAAACCAAGAAAGGAACACTCAATCATATATTATCAACAATATCACAAAGGGAGGAATAATGCCAAAAAATGCTGCCAAGCAAAACATTTAATAGTGTAGAAAGAACAGGTAATTGATGGATGAGACCTCATAGCACTGTGCTATCAGGCAGAAATGTTACAAAGATGCAATACAACACAATATTTGCAGTGCTATGATTTATCTTTACAGTATTTCATAATCAGCAGTAGAAACAGTTAATCTACCATAATAATCCAAACATAATAAGCAGGTACCTAAGGTAAGATATCTGTAAAACAATAGGTATGTTCCATACAAACTAAACCACAAACTAGTTTCCAAAGTACAAAGTGCAAAACAGCGTTTATTAATCCTCTGACGTCTCGGCTTGTGCCTTCACAGGATAATACTTAACATCCATCACACTCCATATTTATAATACACTCCTTAATCCAATTAACCAATATTATCATTATTCAATTACATACAGAAAAAATTATTTAAAGTAAAACTCTCCAGTTAAAATCTATATTCATTCCTTGTGGTGCCAGAGTGTCAAACTTTAAAATATAAATTGCTTCCTTATACAAAAGAACATTTTAAATATTCTTATACAAATAATTATCACAATCTTTTCTAAAATTGTACCTACTAAACCCCTTGACTGACTCTGATGTGCATAATAAAAATGTTCTGCCACTGAACTAGACATCTTGACATTTCAGTATCCCTAATCTGTTCCAATAATCTAACTTTAAAAGGTCTTTTTGTTTCACCAATGTAAAATTTATTACAAGGGCATTTAAGCACGTATATAATGCCCTCTGTATCACATCTAAGAATTCCTTTATTATCAAATTTTCTCCCATTTATACTATCAAAACCTGTAACTATATGTTTACATATAAATATATCCATACAAAGCCTGACTGAAGGTTAATATGATCGGTTTTCTGACATGATCTGTTCATTGCTCTTGAGAACAGCAAAAAAAAAAAAATTGTAGAAGCACAACATGAAAGAAAGGAAAAGGAAAGAACACTAAAGTATCGATGAGTCCAGCGATTGGATGCCATGCCAACACCTTACTAATCCCCAAAAACTAATAAAGAAAACTATTGAATGTTTATTTTTAATCAGAATTGTACACAGTATAGTGGGCTGCAATGGAAATGGGTCTTTGATAAATTGGAGTAGTAGAAGTATCAGGGACAGAAAACATATAGTGACAGGTGTACCCCATACTTTAATACTCAATACATCATCTCCATGATGGCCCGTGGAAAACATGATGATTCCTGGAAAAACTAAGAACATCAATTGGCAGAACCACTCCAAAGAAGGAAGAGAGCCACAGATAATGGTACTCTTTGCCTACTTTTCATGGAACACCGCGCAAAATTACAGTCTTTTGCTTGCCTGAGCACAAAACACAAAAGATTTCATGGAGTTAGGCATTTTAAACTCAAACACGTGTTCCATATACAATATAGAGGCAGAACTAGATATAGATTAAAGTCATAAATTTGGATCTAGATATACCAAGTCCATGATCAAGCTTTGTGAGTAAGGGAATTATCCTTGGGATTGCGCAGTCTCTTAGTAATTATAGAGTAGTTGGTCACAGGATTCCATTGAATTGCCATTTGTAAATTAAGCCTCTGTTGCACTGCCATTCATGGACTATCCATAAAGGATCTATAGCCCAACATTTAGCTTACGTTAAGGGGAAGTCATTATTATATTAATGAGTTTCCAAAGTTTTGTGCTGTACAGAGTTTGGGAGATTGGGAGTCAATGTCAAACCTCTATGCAACATAAACTAGTCTGAGTATGTGTGCTAGAGGTCTTCTCTTTAGTTACTGACCATCATGTAATTATGGACAAACCAATAAAACACAGTTTGAAATTTTCCATAAATTACAAAACCGTGGTATTAATGCATGTCTGATCAAAAACACTGGGTGAGTGGGTGGCATGCCCTGATGAGATAAGATCTTTCATTTCTTTTTCTGTTCCCATACCCTCTGACCCATGAACATTTCTCCAACAAAATCAAAAATCTCACATTTGTCATGTGAATTATAAGAAACACCGTGGTGACTGGAATCAAGATAATTACATTTAGCAATTTATCTAAATAGGTTATAACATGCAACATACTTGTATTCATGCATATTTCTAATTAAAACATTATATGCATGTGTTCTTTCCAAAGTTTTACTGAGACTTTTGTTTCTGTGTTATGCTTGAATATAAATGTTTTGTATAAAATGATTCACTGCAATAACTGCACTGAACCTACTCCCTTTTTCATCATAAATTTTATTATCTTGCATATAAAGCGTACTTATATAATAATTATGTTAATATTACATAGGGACAGGTTTTTCAAAAGCATATGGTACAATATAAAATACAATTTGTCATCATATAATATAACTTGTGTTTAACTATATGCTATCATGTAAAACACCTTCAGATATGGTTACAAATATCTATGCTTCTGAATGTTTTCTATATTGTTATGTTTAATTTGTTATCATTATTTAAACTGCAGATGTTTATGTTTTATTTTTGAAGATTGTAAAACTATTGTTCTTAAAATGTTTTGTAATAATTTGCAGCTTTCCTTTGAGGCTCCACTGAAAATGGGCTTCTACGCAGTCAGAGTTCCTGGTAATCAAATATCAATAAATAAATATATTAGACAGTTTAGTACTAGTCAAGGTAATTTAATAAGAAAGGGAGGGGAAAAATACCTCTCAGCTTCCTATAGCAAGAAATTTGGACAAAGCCGTAAATAAAAGTGGGACAAAGGTCTATAACTCGGGGGCCAAATTTTAAATATTGCTCTTACAAACTCAGAAAGTTGATAGAATAATAAGTTTTGCATTAGCATGAATTTTCTAAAGGGTATGAATTCTGAAACTCAAATGTCTGTCATTATTTTCCAACTTCAACCTTTAATGATTTGCCACTAATTTGCCAGATAACCACAATTTTATAAAAAATGGACCAAAAATCGGAGACAAAAATCTGAATATTCTGCGAAAATCTGTACAGTTGAGAGGTATGAGGGGAAGCCAAATTGTCACTCTTGTTTGTTTTTATACCTTATGTCTCCTGTGTATATTTCAATGTATTTGTACCTTTCTGAAATTTGTTTTGTCTACATGTATTTATATAAATGTATGACACCATCCCCCACTCTGGAATCATAGATAAACTTACTAAGTTGGGCATTAATCCCTATGTCACCCAATGGGTTGCTAAATGGCTTACTGATAGAACCCACACTGTAAAAGTAGCCGACTCCAAATCCAGCTCCAGACAAGTGACAAGTGGAGTACCTCAGGGTTCAGTCCTGGGGCCGCTCTTGTTTGGCATCTATTTCTCTGAAGTACAGGTCAACACTAAGGGACTCTGGCTAACAAAGTTTGCAGATGACTGCAAACTGGGAGCCATTATTGAATCCCCAAATGATGTGGATACTCTACAAAAGGGCCTTACAGAAACAGATGCTTGGTGCCAGAGCCATGGGCTCAAGCTCAATGCCAAGAAATGTATTGTTATCCCCTTTGGGAAAAAACATGTATCCATGAATTACCATATAGGTGGCAGTACACTAAACACAGAAAGTGTGATAAGAGACTTAGGGACACAGGTGGACAGTGGTCTCACCTTCGATAACCACATCGCCACAACAGTCAGGAAATCCTTCTATGTGGCACACCTCATCATGAAGAGCTTTTCATCCAGAAAAAAGGAGGTCATTGTCCCACTGTACTCATCCCTCATTAGACCCATTATAGAATACAACACCCCATTTGGTATGTACCTCTCAAGACATCTGCAACAACTGGAAAGGCCTCAGAAATACCTCACTAAAAGAATCACAGGCCTAAAGCAGATGCCCTACGCTGACCGCCTTAAAAACTCCAGCTATACTCTGTCGCATATCGCCTACTCAGAGGCGATCTCTGCTTAACATACAAGGCCATGTCAAACCCAGAGCTGTTGGACATGCTACACTTAAAGAAATCCCAATCCCTCAGAGCTACACGCTCCAGGGATCTAAACCTTGTCATCACAATAAACAAAACATGTTGGAGGGATAGGTTCCTGACCCAGAGACTCCCCAGACTCTGGAATAGATTGCCCATACATGTCAAGCAGAGTACCTCTTTGGACCTCTTCAAGAGGAACCTTGACGATTGAATGGGAGAAAGGAAATTCACCCCAGGGATCACGTCAGTCGCCCTGCTAGACAGGGGTCCAGGAAAGTAAATAATGTGGGAAGAAATAGCCAGGGAATTGTTATGTATGGCTTGTATAGGCCCTAGGGCTGATAGCCTAGTACCAACCTATGAACCTATGAACCTATATATATATTTATCTATATATATTTTCTGCCTGCTGACCTGGGCATGGTTGGAAAGGATCCTCAGATCAGCTGGGTCTATATTACATTATTGAATACTAATGTATTCGAAAACATAATAGTCAACCTGTAAATGTCAAAGTTGTAAAACAGTGAACACTTCAATGGAGATCTCTGTACAGTGTGGAAATGGAAGATTTCCATTTTCTGCACTCTATGGCGATCTCGGAGTTGGTATATTTAAGTAGCAGGGGGTGTGGGGGGTGCAGGGGGGCTTGCCCCCCGGCTTACAGTGTTTAAATGGTTTTCTAGGGTGGGTTTTTGTATTTTTTTTAAATGTTCGCCATTTTACGACTTCAACATTTACGGGTCGACTATTATGTTTTTTAATACATTAGTATTCGATAATGTAATATAGACTCGATCAGCTCACCTGGTTAACAAACATTAAATAAATAAAATAAATAAAGGATTACATTTAATGCACAACATTTACCTGGGACATGGCTGAAAAAGGTCTGAAGACCTACCCTTCTAACCAGTTGCAAAATAAATAAATACATAGATACATATATACAAATACATAGATTCATATATTCATACACGCAGAAAATAGCTTGTTAATTAAAAAAAATCTGCACATTTAATTTGTGATTCAGTATAAACGACAATTTAATCTGTACAGCTGTAAATAGTATGGCATTATTGGTATCCTGATTTTTCTACAAATTGCAGTTTATCTGCATGGAGGCAATATTACTTTTATGTTGTTTTTTGTTATGAAAAGTTGTGGATTCTTTGGTGCAGAGGAATGAAGCCCTGTGGAAGCGTAGTTAGGTTGCAGCAAAGGAGTTAGGGGGAGGAATCAGAAGATCTGTTTATTTATTTTAATTTATGATCCTCAAGTGACTTGTACAGGACAGCGGATCATGAGGGCTTTAGGACTTGATGCTCCTCATTAGAGAAGGGAAAAGCACAAGTTTGGAGAAGTGACTTTTTTTTTTTGCTCTCATGCAGTGTATGAAATGTTAGGTTGTCAAGATATGAGGGCATAAGGTAGATGGTACTGCGCCTGACTGGATTAGGGATCTTTTTTTTCACTCCATAGCTTTGTGTTGAAGGACACCAGATTAGGCAACAGCACTGGGTGCCAACTGAGCGAGCTACAGCTCTGACACACTCAATGTGCTACCAGAAATGCTGGTATACGTTGTTGTTCTGGGTCTGACAGCAGCTGCACAACAGAGATAGCTATGAGAGACTGATGTCTGCTTGTTTGTTTATTTCTGTGTTTGTTACCCAGGTAGATGGACTAGAGAGGGACCTTTTCATCCATGACTAGAACTCTCTATGGAGAATTGAAAAGAATTTACATAGCATTTTAAAGTTAAATGCAAAAAGCATTATAAGACAATATAGAGATTATGATCAGGTCTCTGATCACAATCAATTTATTATGTTTTTGAGGCATGGATGCCAAGAAATTTGCTTCAAGCGTGAAGCCTGAGAAATAAATCTTGACATTCATGTTGAGTACAAATAATAAATGTGAAATAAGAAATTGGGTCTGGCGGTTGGATTAAGGCTCTTATTGCCTGTACTTAAGGTACAGGATGTGACTCTGACAAGCCCACGTAACTAAGTGGGGCATCACACATAAACACCTGCTGTTACTTTGGGGGTTGGGGTGGTGGTAGAATAGTCAAGGTGTTTAACTCATAGTCACAAAGTACAGGGCTTGATTCTCACCTTTGTAAGGAAAACTCTCTGGGCTTAAAATGGCCTGCAAGGGCAGCTAGCCTAGTACGTACCTGTGTACCTATGACTCTATGAATCAGGAAGACCTGATCATAGTTCTTTGTAGTGCATGGAGTTCTATTTGTTCTATATACTACCAGGTACAGAAAAAAACTGTAAGAGTACAATGCATTTTTCTCTTTTTCAAAGTCTTTGAAAGCTGGTAAACACTTAACACTATATAACATATAGCAAGCAGAATGAAAGTGTCTCCAAGAAGAATGACTGACTTTAAAGGCTATTGGTTAAACACTATTTTGCCAGATATTTTACTTATATATGCAGCTGATTAATGCTTCTAATAGCTGTTAATCCTGTTTTTCCTCCTGCTGCTGTTCTTAACAAAGTCCATTGATAGCTTAACAAATGTTTATTAAGCACTTTTCTGACTTAAGAAAGATGCTTAACAAGCTTGCCTTTTTCTTATTTTTGGAGCATACGTTTGCAGTCTGCAGACTGGTGACTCACTGAGATACATGATTATGGTAGAGTTGTGTTAGCAGATTGATAATAAAGTCATGTATTAGTGGCTCTTGCAGGCTTGGGGAGTGATTGTTGTACTTGCTCAGTGTTTGTTGATTTAGTGTGATTCCATAGAAGCATGGATGAATTTCAGTGTTGCCTACTTAACACCTGTGGAGGTAAAAGTTGGCATCCAGGTTATATACTGCTGTGATGCTGACAACAGAAAGGATACCAACAGAGTGGGCATCCGTGTTTGTTATGTGGGTTGAATTGCTAAGGGCAGTAATTACATATATTGAACCAGTGTTCATGATCAGTATTCTAAATTGATAAACACATTTAACTAACTAACTAAATACATTAATTAATAAATAACCCAATTAGGTCAGGCAGGCAGATAAGAAATATTAGCTAGATAAATTGTGTTGTAGAGAAGATGTAATAGGTAAGATGAAAATGTCCAGATTCAAGAACTACTTGAACCTACAACGAAGAAAGTATATAAAACAGTCTAATCTAAGAGTAGCATATAGCTTTAATTTGGTACAGTATGCAATATGCTCCACAAGTTGGGTGTGCAATGGATGAGAAAGAAAACTTTTGGAGTGAATTGGATGAAGTGGTGATGACTGTACCCAAGGGTGAGAGAGTGGTGATTGGAGCAGATTTCAATGGGCATGTTGGTGAAGGGAACACAGGGGATGAGGAAGTGATGGGTAAGTACGATGTTAAACAAAGGAATGTAGAAGGTCAGATGGTAGTGGATTTTGTGAAAAGGATGGACATGGCTGTGGTGAATACGTATTTTAACAAGAGGGAGGAGCATAGGGTGACATACAAGAGTGGAGGAAGATGCACACAGGTGGATTATATCTTATGTAGGAGGGCCAGTTTGAAGGAGATTGGAGACTGTAAAGTGGTGACCTGAGAAAGTGTAGTTAGGCAGCATAGGATGGTGGTTTGTAGGATGACGTTGGTGATTAAGAGGAGGAGTGTGAGGGCAGCACTAAGGATCAAATGGTGGAAATTGAAAAAGGGTAATTGTGAGGTGGAGTTCAGGGATGAGTTAAGACAGGCACTAGGTGGCAGTGAAGAGTTACCAAATAGCTGGGTAAATACAGCAGAGCTAGTAAGGGAGATGGCTAGAAAAGTGCTTGGTATTAGATCTGGACAGAGGAAGGACGACAAGGAGACGTGGTGGTGGAATGAGGAAGTACAGGTGAGTATACAGAGAAAGAGGTTGGCAAAGAAGAAGTGGGATTGTTAGAGAGATGAAGAAACTAGACAGGAGTATAAGGAAATGAGGTGTATGGCAAAGAAAGAGGTGGCGAAGGCTAAGGATAAGGCATATGAAGAGTTGTATGAAAGGATGGACACTAACGAGGGAGAAAAGGACCTGTACTGATTGGCTAGACAGAGGGACTGAGCTAGGAAAGATGTGCAGCAGGTAAAGGTGATAAAGGATAATGAGGGAAACATACTCACAAGTGAGGAGAGTGTGTTGAGAAGATGGAAAGAGTACTTTGAGGGGTTGATGAATGAAGAGAATGAGAGGGAGAGAAGGTTGGATGATGTAGGGATAGTGAATCATGAAGTACAATGGATTAGCAAGGAAGAAGTAAGGATAGCTATGAAGAGAATGAAGAATGGAAAGGCTGTTGGCCCAGATGACATACCTGTGGAAGCATGGGGGTGTTTAGGTGAAATGGCAGTGGAGTTTTTAACCAGATTGTTTAATGAAATCTTGGAAAGTGAGAGGATGCCTGAGGAATGGAGAAAAAGTGTTTTGGTACCGATTTTTAAGAATAAGGGTGATGTGCAGAGCTGTAGTAACTACAGAGGGATTAAACTGATCAGTCACAGCATGAAATTGTGGCAAAGAGTAGTAGAAGTAAGGTTAGGAAGGGACATGATGATTAGTGATCAGCAGTATGGTTTCATGTCAGGAAAGAGCACTACAGATGCGATCTTTGCTCTGAGAGTGTTGATGGAGAAGTACAGAGAATGTCGGAAGGAGTTGCATTGTGTTTTTGTAGACTTAGAGAAAGCATACGACAGGGTGCCTAGAGAGGAGTTGTGATATTGTATGAGAAAGTCAGGAGTGTCAGAGAAGTATGTAAGAGTGGTACAGGATATGTACGAGGGTAGTGTGACAGCGGTGAGGTCTGCGGTGGGAGTGATGGATGCATTTAAGGTGGAGGTGGGGTTACATCAAGGATCAGCTCTGAGCCCTTTTTTATTTGCAATGGTGATGGACAGGTTGACAGACGAGATCAGACAGGAGTCCCCATGGACTATGATGTTTGCAGATGACATTGTGATCTGTAGTGAGAGTAGGGAACAGGTGGAAGAGACCCTGAAGAGATGGAGATATGCTCTAGAGAGAAGAGGAATGAAGGTCAGCAGGAATAAGACAGAATATATGTGTGTGAATGAGAGGGAGGATAGAGGAATGGTGAGGATGCAAGGAGTAGAGGTGGTGAAGGTAGATGAGTTTAAATACTTAGGGTCAATAGTTCAGAGTAACGGTGAGTGTGGAAGAGAGGTGAAGAAGAGAGTACATGCAGGATGGAGTGGGTGGAGAAGAGTGTCAGGAGTGATTTGTGACAGACGAGTACCTGTAAGAGTGAAAGGGAAGGTCTACAAGAGGGTTGTGAGACCAGCTATGTTATATGGGTTGGAGACAGTGGCATTGACAAAAAGCAGGAGTTTGAGCTGGATATGGCAGAATTAAAGATGTTAAGATTTGCACTGGGTGTGACAAGGGTGGACAGGATTAGGAATAAGTATATTAGAGGGTCAGCCCAGGTTGGAAGATTTGGAGACAAAGCCAGAGAGGAACGATTACGTTGGTTTGGACATGTGCTGAGGAGGGATGCTGAGTATATTGGGAAAAAGATGCTAAGGATGAAGCTACCAGGTAACAGGAAAAGAGGAAGGCCAAAGATAAGGTTTATAGATATGGTGAGAGAGGACATGCAGGTGGTTGGTGTGACAGAGCAAGATGCAGAGGACAGGAAGAAACGGAAACAGGTGATCTGCTGTGGCGACCCCTAACGGGAACAACCGAAAGAAGATGATGATGCAATTCCGGTAGTAAGAGGGCAGTGCACAAATTCAGTGCAAACAGTAATGCATGACAGAGTGGGTATTTCTGTGGAAATAATGGAGTACTCTCTCTCTGTCTCACACACACAGAGACACATTCTCACACACACACTCATGCTCGCACACACACACCACACACACACACACACACACACACACACACACACACACACACACACACACACACACACTCGCGCGCGCGCACACGCACACTCACACACACGTACTGCATTTTTTTCTTTTGTTTAATTTTTAACACTTGCTAAACAACAAAGCTGCATTTAGTAAGCATAAAACATGTTGCCGGTTTGTTTGTTTTTTCTGTCAGAGCTTCAAGGAAGCTTAATATGCCACTGTAAATCAGCAGACTTGTTTCTTACTGGGTGATGTCTGTAAATTAATAACCTGTTAGAGAAGACTTTCCGTTCAGTATGGTATTAGTGTACATTTAGCCCATTATCTAAAATAATAATAGTATGAGTGCTAAAGAGGTGGTATAAATTGTACACAGTGTGATAATTCAGTATGTACATTCCACTGGAAGAACTTTGCCAAATCATTGAATTGATTCCATCTGAAAAAGTAACACAGTATATTTTTTCATAAAGCGGCATAACAATTGAAAACATTTTTTTTAAATTGATACAAATATCAGCCTAAGGCAAACTCAGGCTTGGGATTAGCCAAATAAAAACGTTTAGCAGAAAATTTCAGGTCTAAATAAACTTTTCATTTAGGATATGCAAGTATGAGGTATTTTGTATAACAGCTCAAAAGTAAAGTATAATCATAGCTGAAAAAATTATCAGGCACACACACACACACACACACACACACACACACACACACACACACAGACACGCACACACGCACACACACATGCACACACACACAGGTAAAACCAATGTACATATTACTCCCACTTCTGAACTGTGGGGGCTATCACAATTGACAATTAAATTGAAATGGGTTGTTTTCAGTTTAACATATGCTTACTCTGGAGTGGTCATTTATAGTAAATGCATTGATTTCCAAAATTCCGAATTCCACATTATGGAATTAGAAGACCGAATATGAATGAGTTTGAAAGGCCTTTGTTCACTACATTTTTATTAATTAAAGAAAAATCACCCTGCCTTTGTTTATTTCAAGTGGGAATTCCATGATTCATAATTGTAACAATCAGACGTGTATAAAAGGTTCTTTTTTAACAGTAAATCAAACGGATCATTATTTTCTGATATATATATATATATATATATATATATATATATATATATATATATATATATATATATATATATATATATATATATATATATGTATATATTTATATATATAGACCCCTCAGTCCTTAACAGTAAATTAAACAGGTCATTATTTTCTGAAATATACCCTTCAAACCTTAGTGTTACAAAATGAAGGACATATGAAATCATTAAATACATTAGGGATTTTTCAGATGGCTGCAGGTATTTTAAGAGTACATTTTACTCAAGCTAACCCATAAAATTAAACAATAATTATATTACTTTTCATTATGATTTTAACCTGTGCATAAGCCAGTTGAATTTTCAACTTAGACACTTAATAAGAATTATGTATATTTTTTAAGAATAATGTCTCATAAAAAATCAAAGTGATAATATAACATTCTTTCTAAAAGATAATTTCATATTTGCTGAGGTCATTTGCTTTTCCGATAAAAACTGTAACTTTGTATGCGTGTCTTAACAAATCTGACTTATAACTAATAAACAGTATACAAATATGCCATTTTTAATTGATTAATTTCTTAGCTGAATAAATTTGTCCTTAGCTCCTTTATTACCATCTATACCTGAACAGATATCATAAGCCAATAAATTGTTGTGTTTTAAGGGGGAAAGAGAAAAAAATGCAGTATCATGGAGAATATGTAAAATCCATGAAGGCAGTGACAGAAAATAAGGACTGAATCTCAGACCTTGAGACTGTCAAGCAGAAATCTTAATCATGGTTCATGGTGCTGTCATAATGTCAAACACAGAAAAATATTGTTGCTAGTCAATTGAGAAATCTCCAAATAGAAATATTTAACATCAGCAATTTTCAAAGTGGATGGGCAATGGAGGACAAAACGTCTGGCAATATTAATTTGACTACTTCATGGCCTGGTTGAGAACATTTTTTTACATGATCTTCTATAGTATTATTATATTTTATGTAGATTCACCAAGCAAAGTCAGACAGAACAAACATTATTTTTATGAGGATCCTTTTATGTGCTTATCTTTACTGTGAAATATGCAAAGTAAATGCAAAAACAAACAACAACAAATAAAGTAGTAATGTATTTTTAAACATGCAGGGAGAAATTTAACAAAATCATGTTAATTATGTTTTGTGGGGCTTGATAAATAGAACTCTGGAAAATGATAAAATATCAAAATAACACACTTTTTTACTAAAATATTTTTATTAAAATTTCAAGGAAAAGAAAAAAAAAGAAAACAAAATTTACAAAAAAGTTGTTGTTGCGTTCTTCGGCTTTTCCTGGTTAGGGGTCACCACAGTGGAACTCAGGTCCGCTAATGATTGGCAGTAGATTTTTACATGCCAAGTTGCCGGCCCTGATGCACAACCTTCAACGAAGGTACGCCCATTCACGCATGTCTCCACACAGAAGACACAGGAATATATTGTACTTACTTGTATGCATATTACTCTAGTGCCCAGTTCATTCCCACTCCTGTCCAAAGTCCACTTCATTCCCACCCCTGTCCAAAGTCCAACAGCTGACAGACTGTGGCATATGGTGTGATATCACAGCACAGTGCACAGAAAAGAAAGTTTTGTGTACCAAAGCATGCTTTACATACGTTAGCTCTTACATGTTCCCTGCTGTTTTGTTCTCTGCCATTATGGCTGACTGCGATTCATAAAGATATTGCAGTGATTGGAAGTAAAGGTGCACTTACAGTTATTGCTGTAATATGGTAATGAGGGTATCAGGTGATGTGCAAGCTTCGATTGGTGTTAGCTTACTAGCAACATTGTGAAGGGTAGGATGTGTATGGATGGAGAGTAGGTATGCTTGTTCCACAGGGTATTGCTTGCTGGTAGGGGTTTTAATGCCATGAATGTATTTGTGTTTACCAGGAAAACCCCACTTAGAACAAACCAATTTTTAGCAAAGGCCTGTGGAGAAACACTCCAGAAGCATGCCTTTGTAATGTGGGAGGAGCCACATGAATGCAATGAGGACATGCAGACTCCACACAGAAAGACACCCCAGCCAAGAATCGAACTGGAGAACCTCTTGCTGTGAATCGATAATGCAAACTGCTGCACCACTGAGCTGTCCTGAAAAGGAATTTGTTTTTCTCTTTTTGTAAGACTGATGATATGTCACTCAGCTATGAATGTTGAGCACCATATGAGCAGGTAAAGGAGATTGCTGGACCCACAAGAATAATGCCATTTGCTGATTCACATATGCAGTTCCATACATTATGAGAGCTAGAGAAATAAGAAGACTTGATATTCAGTGAAAAAGCAGGTATCTTTCTCCAACATTGTGAGAACTCATATTTAGAAAATATTAGTTGTAAGGGTTTCATGACAGCTTGTCATACTCCAAACAATAGGCATAAATGCATGTTGTTTAAAAGGATTAAAAACTGCCATGATATTGTGTTTTAGGCCTGCTGTTTCACAGTTTATGGATGCAGTATTTTATATTCAGGAATCTGTGCTTTTTTAATATGTGATTCAGGATTCTTAGGCAGACTTGATTTCATAGTATTGTTACCTTCAGAGACCTCTTTCTTTACAGAAAACAAGAGTTCATGCAGAAACAAGATGAAGATTTTCATCAACTGGCACAAATAAGGCCAACAACAGTTTGCTAGCAGGTTTAAATGAAGCTGTTCTAGAGGTTCTAAAAGTACATATTATGTCTTACTGTAATACTAAAACTGCAAAAAAGTGTTTCCAGCAATAACCCTTTTCAATGAATATATCAAAAATACTAAAGAAGACTCCTAGCTTTTCTTTTGGGGGGGGTGGTCTCCGGCTCCTCTACCAGGAGTCTATACCCCTGCCCCTCAGTGGTAGCACAATAAACCATTGGTTGAGAGATACCGAGAGAAGTAAAATCCTCAAATGCGTTAGGATCCACTAGGAAAAACATCATATTCAACTGATCTGTAAGTCACCATCTGCTAGTGATTTTAGCATCACTTGGTTTAATGTTAGTGAATAAATTTTCATTGAAAAATGCTACCGTTCTGGGTAATTGTAATTCTTGATATAGTAGAGATTTACTCAGATGATTCAGAAAATTATCCCAAACACTGCATCAAGTCTGTTATAATTGTAACACAGAGAAAAAGTCTGGGAGTATGGAATGGATAGAATCAGCCCACAGGAAAGATTTACCTTTTCCTAGGCCAAAAATAGAACATGGATAGGATATTTAAATATGCTACACGTGGCCTGTATAGCCTAGTACAGTTTGTAACACAAAAAGTGGCACATTATAATTTAGAGGTATAGAGCCTCCTGAAACAACCAGGCTACCAGATTTGTTAACACTATAGTGTCCCACTCTATGGGTATTACCAGTGCAGTTACACACAAATTACATCATCACAGGTGGAGAATACTATTCACTGTCATAGCAGTGTTGGTCGCAGAGGAACCAGGTGCATGCTGTAATTCCTTAGCATAGAGTAAGTCAGTCTAATCCTGATACCCTACATGAGAATTGTTAATGAATAAGGTAAGATTTGTGTCAGCAGGCCAGGGTGGAGTCATGAGATAAAAAGGCAAAGATTGTCATGCTACAGAAAGTGTGTTATGTGTGTGCGTGTGTGTGTGTGTGTGTGTGTGTGTGTGTGTGTGTGTGTGTGTGTGTGTGTGTGTGTGTGTGTGTGTGTGTGCGTGCATATTTTTATTATAAATTTAATATTTCCCTGCTGGGTAAGTGAAATGGCCATCTCTAATAATTCACAACTATAAACCTGGCCACAGAAATAAAGATAAATGCAACATATATGTTCAGTTAACATTAGCTAATCAAACAGCGTGTTTCTGAGGAAAAACAGAGCTTCCAGAGAAAGCCTTTGTGACATGTGAAGAGCATCTGACATTCACACTGACAATGACCAGATCTCATAATGGAACTCTACACCTTGAAGCTGTTAGGCAGACACCTTAATCACCATCTCAGCAAGCATAACAGCTCACCTATTTCCTATTTTGTCTGCTATGCATTAAGACACTGATAGGACTGTGCATGCCTGAGTACCAGTTCTGCTGAGTAAGTAGTTATACACCATCATTAGAATATTAAAATTATGTGCACATATCTACATGTCCGTAAAGCACTGATTTGCATAAGTTACTATATGTGTGCAAATGAGTAGTTGGCACAATGTTTTTGCACTGTAGAGAGGGGGGAACGACTGCAAGGCTGGAAGAGCACTGATGCTATTAGTGTTATAGCAAGAGCTACGCATATTGGGGTTTCAGAATTTAAATGCAATTTGGAATATCTTTATAATTTTAATTTAGTTATCTCTAAGTAAAATCTTCATCAGTCATTCACAACCATAACCTGGGCCACAGTGAATTACCATGGTGATTGCGATTGTGGTCATTGAGACCTGGCCTGCATATGGGCTGATGTACAGAGATCTAGATACAAATGGGAGGGACTGTAAACAAAATAATGTGTATGTTGGGGCTAGAATATGGATGGAAAGAGATTGTATATAGTGATTGTACCTGAAGATACTTACTGGTCTGGCTACATGGCCTGTTGGTATAGCTTGGCAGAACCCATAGTGAAACCGTCCCCATATATATATGCATCCCTGGGGTAGATTTAATTGTATATACACATAACAATGGTTGGTTTGAGACTTGTAGTGCTAGTTATGTACTTTATGACTTGTGTCACCTTAATAAATACCATTAAGCACTCCAATGATCATCATAACTAATTCCAAAATAAATAAATAACAGTGTGACACATTTAAATATGTTCACCACTGAATAGCAGGAAGTGAATTACGTGTCCATATTTATCCACTCTGTATGTTGAATCTGTGATCGGCATTTAATTAAATCAGTCTCTGTAGCTTAAGATACTGGTGATAGTGACTTCAGTTCAAATGAGACAGGTAATTCAGAACCAAGCAGTTCCATACTACATGGTAAAAATAAAGACAGACAAGAGGCCAAGTAAAAATGGGTTTATGAGAGAAGGATTGCGAGAATAGTATACAACTGAATGAGAATGCATTAGTATTATTACCAAGCAATGCAAGGCATTTAAGGAGGTAGATGGGAAGCTGCAAACTACTACAGGACAGCAGAATATGCATAACTGGTGTCAGAGAATCATGAACTGGTGACAAGAAGTGACAAGAAGTGATGGAGAGGTGGAGGCATCAGAGTAAGGACTTTTTAGGAATGAATGAAAATGGAAACATGATAGGAGTGGACCATAAATCTACATAAATGAAACCAATATGGTCAGACACGAGAACAGACAAAGACCCAAGATAACACAAGCAGGCAGTCCTGATTAGAATCTAGGCTATGTATCCTGGCAGTTGAAGTAAATGAACAGGGGAATGCAAGTGAAAGAATACAATGTATCAACTGCCAGACGTATCAGTAGATGTGAATAAGACACTTGAGAAGGTAATAGAGTCAAGCAGGAAGACAGCTATAAATACTAGTAGTGTTATAGGTGCTTCTGAATACTTCAAAAAGGGGGAAAGTTCTACTGACATTTGCAGTAAGTAAATATAATGTTACATGCTGATGTATGTCCCCTAAAACTGCTATCACCTGCTATTCTGTAATATGTTTACTGCCTTATGAGCAAGAATTATGTAATGTTCTATTATCGCTATGTTTTTATATGTGTAGATGTTCAGTTGTATACATATATTTGCTCAACAGTACACGGACTGCTACTTTTTTAGAGCATTTCTCCCAAGGCCTCTCCGCAAAGTGGGTTTCCAAATCAGCTGCACTTTCATGGTAAACAGATACAAATAAAAATAAATAAATAAATGAAGCTCATTTGAATCTGCCAGAAGAAGGATAGAAGATTCCAAACACCATGGTAGAGTGACAGTGGAAGATGACTAAGTCTTAGACCAAAACAGTACAGCCGACTACATCAGGACTGCACCAGTCAGAATAGAATTCCAGAAGTAGCCAATGCAAAGTATGTCGGAGATGTCCACTTGAAGGTACCATCATACCTCTAAGAGGTTTAGAAATGAAAAAAAAGGTAAGAGTTTGAAGACTGATGTGGGAAAGTGTTTTATGCTGGACTGGAAGAGAGGTCAACTATGGGTTAGGAGGCCGACAGCAAACTGATGGAGTCAACAGCTATGGGAAAGGATCAGGAATGTCATACTCGGGGCTACTGACAAAAATTTTAGGAATGTGCAAAAAGAGAAGATAACCAATTTGGCTGTATAGGAAGATGAAGTCTGTGGTTTGGACAAAGGGAAATGCATATAACAGGAGGAAGGGAGAAGCAGTAGAAAGTGAAACAAGCAGCCATAGTACGAAGAGGCCTAGCAAGGTTCTCAACAGAGCAACAAATGAGGTCAGAGTAACAATTTGAATAAAGTGGTAGAAGGAGAAAATGTGCTTTTAGTTATATGACAAAAGGGAAAAAAGATAAAGTTGGACATGATCAGGTTCCTCTAAGACTGGAAAAAATCTAGCAGAGATGAGAAAAGCAAAGCTATTGAATAAATACTTTGCTTCAGTGTTCCTGAAGAAAATCAAGAAGATATTGTCATGTAGGATAGAGATTGGGAGAATGAAGTCAGCAGTGGAAACAAAGCAGATGTAACTGTCTGTCTCAAAAAACATAAAGCAGACCACTGTCTGGTACACATGTATCAGGCGACTGAAAAGGCAACAAGTGCAGTACCCTTGTGCAAGGGAGAGCCAGGAAAAATCCAATGAACTACAGGCCTATTAGTTTAATGCCAGTGGCAGTGACAGTCATGGAAGGAAGGCAGAGTTGAAGGCTGCTATGATTTCTGCAGAACAATTTCCAAGACAGCAAGCGGCATAGGCTCATGGTCAGAAAGAGCTCTTAGTTGCACCTGATCCCACTTTATAGCTTGATTACAAGTGAGCTTGGCAGAATAGTACCATTAAATCAGGCTAACAAAATGTGTTGTATAAAAAAATTAGATAGTAATGGCTATTAAAGTCTTTGTGCTTGTAAAAAGCAGTTAATGTCAACCATCTAGTTAAGACCAGGTGGCTGATCTGCCACCAACAAAATCTGTCAGTGACTTTACTGACATTCTAAAGTAATCTTTGTCAGATTTTGTTGGTGGCAGATCAGCCACCTGGCCTTAACAAGATGGTTAATTTCAAATGTTCTAAATGCTTCAAATGCTTCATTTTTGATATATGCATGTATGTTTATGCACACATGTACATGTTTGTATATACACTTTTTATTTTGACTGATTGTCTCTTTAATTTTTAATGAGTGGTTTTATATCATGTGACACTTTGATTTTTCTCTATATTGGCTTCTTGGATGGATAAGTTCATTTCTGATGAAGTTCAGTTTGAATTAAAGT
Organism: Protopterus annectens; assembly: GCF_019279795.1. Taxonomy (NCBI): domain Eukaryota; kingdom Metazoa; phylum Chordata; order Ceratodontiformes; family Protopteridae; genus Protopterus; species Protopterus annectens. Next base: position 952,814,962 of record NC_056737.1, read on the forward strand.
AAGCAAACATGTTAGCTTGGTGTCTGGTTTTCTTTTGCACCGTGGTCTACAGTTTACAGTATGTTTATTTACTTTGTTCCTGTGGGCTTGCCTGAAACATCATAAGCCTGAAAATCAAAATCCTGAAACCAAAAGCCTGAAAATTCAGAATCCTGAAAGCCCAAAATCCTGAAAGACCAAAATCCTGAAAGACCAAAATCCTGAAACTCAAAATCCTGAAAACACAAAATAGACATACTGATGTCATTGTGGCTTTGCTATTGTTAGCCCTGTGGTGTTAGGTCATGCGTTGGGGTCAGGTAAGTGTGCGGTTGGTTTTATTTTAGGGTTAGGGGCGGTTTAAGTGAGTTAGGGTTAGGCAGGTTAGGCATGTATGCAATAGTGACAAATATTGGGGTTAGGGCGGTTTAAGTGAGTTAGGGTTAGGGGCTGGTCAGGTGAGTGTGCGATAGTGACGGACCTTAGGGTTAGGGTTAGGGTCAGGGTCAGTTGGTAGATATTAGTGTCTTTATAGTGACATATTAGCATTATTTGTGTTTTCAGGATTTTGAGTTTCAGGATTTTGGTCTTTCAGGATTTTGGGCTTTCAGGATTTTGAGTTTTCAGGATTCTGAATTTTCAGGCTTTTGGTTTCAGGATTTTGATTTTCAGGCTTATGATGTTTCAGGCTTCTGAATGGGAACCATATATATATATATATATATATATATATATATATATATATATATATAGATATGTATATATATATATATATATTCTATGTATACATATACATATACATATATATATATATATATATATATATATATATATATATATATATCTATGGGTCCCCTTCATATACTTGAACTTTCAAATGTTTGACTTTCATATGGCCGAGACCATATGATTAAACTTTTGAAAGTTCGAACGTTCTTAACGGAGTTCTCCATACAACGCTGAAAGTTGCTAAAAGCGTTCAGGTAATTTTTTTCTTTTGCTTTACTTTTTTATCAGATCTTTGAACTTTTAAACATTCAGTCATATGGTCTCGACCATATGAAATTGAACATTTGAAAGTTTGAGCATGTGAAGTGGACGCATATACATATATATAGATATATATATATATATATATATATATATATATATGTATAATACACACACACACACACACACACACACACACACACACACACACACACACACACACACACACACACACACACATATATATATATATATATATATATATATATATACATAAGGGGTGTGAGGTTGGCATAATGGTTAGGGTGTTTATCTTACAAACAGAAGGTGCAGGGTTGGATTCTCACATGGGGTAGTTGGCTAGGCTTAAAATGGCCCACAAGAACAGTTAGCTTACTATGAATATATATATGTATAAATGCAATCGAGAATGACACACTGCAAAACTGTATGAAAAGGTAGCATATTCATTTTGTGGTAAAAATGGCACTATCAGTGGCAATATAAACAGAAATGTATAAGCTGTTGGCAGGAAGACCATTTTGTCTGACGTGCACCACTCTGTGGCATTCTAAATGAGGTAATGTAATTGAAAAACATTTTGGGAATGTTGAACATGAAGAAAGACGATAAGAACAGACTGATAGCATGGAAAAAAGAGAAAAAAGCAATACTGATGATAAGTACAAAGAAAAAAGAGAAGTTATGGTAGGGACATGTAGCAGGTATCAAACTTTGCAATGACAGAAAGTTCCAGAACTAAGAAAGGTAGTATATGGCAGGAAGAAGTAACACAAAAATTACTACTGAACAGACATGAAGGAAAAGGAAACTTAAGGGGAAACAGAAAACTGGCAAAGTGTGTGGGGGCTCTTAATTTAAGAAGCATTATGTAAATTAAAAGAAAATAAATAAGGAAATGACATTTGAGTCGACGGAGGTAGAATATGAGTCTTTACACAATATCAACTTATGAATTAAACAAAAACACAAAGAGTATTATTTGGTGAAGAAAAATGCTCCAGACTTTATGATGGTGCAGAAACAAAGATATAGAATTGTTGGACTGGGGGTTATGGAAAATGGATATTAATATAGCATATATTTAGCATGTTTAGTGAAGGATCATATTAGAATAAGGGAGTTTTTATTAATATTATATAGTTTGATGAACAGCATTTAAGGAAAAACCTGAAGTTAAAATATCTATATCAAAGGATTTCAGAGTGATGGAGACTTCAGGGTGAACAGGAAATCTGTATGTGTAAATTGAAAATGGACTAAAGGAAATTATACAACGACCCCCCCATTAATATTCCAAAATGTGCACGCTGATTGGTCAGCGTACAAGTTGTAAATCAAAGACTTATACTAATGGAAAAAGGTCCGGTCGCCCAGACTTTTTCCATTAGCATAAATCTTTTTTTTTTTTTTTTGGACAGCAACTGAGAATGGAAGAGCTCCGTTGCTGTTATCTCGCTATGTTAAATGAGTTTAACATAGCGAGATATCTTAAAAAAAGCAGCGGAGATCTTCCTTTCACCATTGCTTTTTTTTAAAGCTGTCTCACTATGTTAAACTCTTTTAACATAGCGAGACAAGTTTTTAAAAGCAACAGAGATCTTCCTTTCTCTGTTGCTTCCACACACAGTTTTGATGTACTGCATAACCATATGCATGTGCAATACATCAGAACTGCTGCAGAATACTGGACAGCTGCGGAAGGGCAGCAAGGAGGCATTACACGATGCCATTATTTAAGAAAAGTAAGTATTTTTTTTCTTAAATAATGTCATTGTATAATAGCAATAACCCACTTCTGGGTGTGGGTAATGCTGGATTTACCCATGGTTGTCTTTGTTTGGCCACTCGGGCTTCGCCCTCGTGACCAAACCACACCAACCGTGGGTAAATCCAGCATTACCCACACCCAGGCGTGGGTTATTGCTTAAATAATCACAGTGGGTGTCAATAGAATTCCAAGGGTCATAACTTCAAAGGAAGAGGTTATAAATACAACTAGGAGAATGTATATAATTTCTGAGATAATGGTTTTCTCAGATTATACTCCCAAAACTGAGATAGACTGACCCTGACGATATTTTGTATAAGTGCGTATCTGGAAGCCTGTGGGGACAAAGGACATCCAATGTGCCTTGAAGGTGTTACAATGAAATTTGATATTTGCTGCATGTTCAGTAATGCCACACTTTAGATTCAAAGTTACAGCAGTGAGTGCTTCAAGCTGCCCATTTTAACTAGAGAACAGATTGTGATAAGACCAGAGGAAAAAGGCATCTGTTTAATGAAAGTAAAGCAATCCAAATTTACAGAAGGCTGGAATTTGAAGGTGTCTAAAAATGACTAGATAAAGTCATTATTACTTGAAGGAAAAATACAAGGGTGAGGCAATGGATGGGGAATAAAGAAATAAAGGAGGAATTGGGTTAAGTACATAAGAAGGAAAAATGAAGATTTTTGACACAAATTTTGAATTAAAGTTTTGAGGAGTGAAAAACGTACTTTGGAAGATATAAATAATAGTGTAGATAAAATAAATAATTAAGAAATTAGACAATGAGAACCAATAAAGAAAATAGTATGTTGCGGTAGACGAGTTAGATAAGGAGTTTATACTACACTGAGTAAATATCAAACAATGACAATTTGCAACATTTTGAATGAATACTTATTTGACAGTGGTTAAAATTTTCCAAGTATTTTGAGTTTCTAATGCCATGACAGGAATGGACCCCATTCCTAAGTCAAAGTAAGATTAAAGTTCATAAAATTAGTAATGTTTCAATCTTTGATGTTAGCCAGAAGTACTTTTTGCAGTACCTGCAATGCACCCAGAAATGACTCCTTCTACAATTCATATACAGTTACATGTGTAGGTAACATATCTAAACAACACTGTAAATTATTTTTTATGAGACCCATTCCCCGGGATTCATGAAGCATGCGCCAGGCGCCAGAGTAGCGTCTGCGATCTAGCACCAAATAAGGCCACCAAGCGATTCAGGTACGAGCTGTTTCCACGTGCACTACCAGTGTACGGCAGAGTTGCGCAGCTCCCGGCGCATGTATGCTAATTACCCCATGTACAGTAGTGTAGCATGCAAATGAATGTATATAGCGATTCATGAAGTGGTGCAGGCATAGCGTAAGCATGTAGAAATGTAAACCAAAAAAAAAAAAAAAAAACGGTTTGCATTTTGTCAAACATAAAATCAGAGCCATGAAAGTGGACCAAACGTACGTATTATAATGTTAATATATGCCAATAGCTAAATATATAGCTAATGGCATAAAACAACAGGCATAACATATAAAAAAATAACATTTAATGTCATGGCCACACTAATGCAAAGTAAAGCCGCAGTGCATCTGGGCGCAAACGGGATCACAAGGAAAATATATTTAGATGTCATAAAACTGCAATATAACATAATTCATGATATCGCCATAATAGTCAATGACATGCATGCTACACCACAACCATGGCGCAAGGGTTGCTAAGGGTCTGTGACAGTGTTCTGTGCAGTAACTAGGAATTAGCAGTCAATGCCATGCAAATGAGTCAAGTAATACTGAATTACAAACGCCCTGCCGGCATAAGGATGTACCACACGGCATAGCGGTATGACACCGAGGAGTGGCCTGGAGGTAAACATGACATCAAGAGAGGGGCATGCCACCGTAGCTGTAAGCACATTGGATCATTGCTAATCCATGTTGTGTGTTGCTAAGCAAAGCCGCAGGATAGGTGTGTGGAAGTAGCCATAGCTTTGCTTAGCTGAGAGCACACAAGGTAACCGAAAGTTCATGTGAACATGGATGAAAACGTGCACGAAACCCGGTAAATGGCTGTGCGCGGTGCACACCACAGCTGAAACAGGAAGAATACGGGAAGACAATAAGGAAATGCTGCAGCATGGTAATTGGAGTACAAATGAGTAATTAACACCTAGAAACTCACAGTGGGCCATAGTCAACAGCTAACAAGGCTGCTAGCAGCTACCTGCAGAACAGGAAAGGGGAGGTGCTGTACAGCAAAGAAAAGAGAACTGTCACAGCAGAACAAAGCAAACTTGCAGTAGATCAGCTACATAACACATTTCCCAACACAATCCTGGGTTGTGAAAGTACAAAACAAGAAAGGCGGCAGCTGGATGCATGCCTGACAATGGGAGGGGAATTGGGTTGAAAATTGAAGTAAAGGGCAATAGATGAATCATGGCAGCCAAGTGTAAGTCAACACCAAAGGCCCCACAATAGCAGTACCTGCTGTAAAACCAATAATTAACATACCCTGCATCTGGAATAGCACAAACACACCCAATTACACCAGCATCATCCATTGCACAATAGTATAAGGTGTGAAAGCCCCACACACACACTTGTGTATTCCCAGACACTCTGCACCATTGGTGTATACAGATGGGGAAATTTTAATATGTACATGTTAGGGGCCACCATAGCTTTGATTCACCAGCATGTGTTGGAGACTGACGGTGGTGTGGAGGATAATGCTGAAAACCATCTCAGGCACCAGAGGAGGAGAAGAGTGTTCAGACCCAGGGTAACCTACCAGGGGCTACATGATCTGGAGATAGTAGAGCATTACAGGGTGGACAGGGACATCATACAGCAACTTGTTGCACTGTACCAGCCATGCCTCAGAGCCAGAAGTAACAGAGGGGAACCCATCCCAGTGGACACAAAGGTATGTGTAAGCTTTTGAATACTAGCCACAGGTACCTTCCAAAGGTCAACTGGGGATATCATGGGGATCTCACAGGCATCAGCATCCAGGGTACTCCAGCAGTTCCTGGATGCCAGGTTACCACATGCCAATGAGCACATATACTTCCCCCAAATGCAGGTGGAGTTGGCCAGCAAAATGCATCTCTTCCACAATGTGGCAGACTACCTGGTGGTACTGGGTGCAATAGACTGCACGCGCATACACATCAAGTCACCACCTGGTGAGCAAGGTAGGAGCTACATAAACCACAAGAGATTCCCCTTCATTAACTGCCAGGTCATGTGCAATGCCCAGGGCATTATCAGGGATGTGTCTGCTGGCAGCCCTGGAAGCTATCACAACTCCCATATCTGGCATGCCTCACAGCTGTATCAGGTATTTGCCAGGTGATACATCCCATATGGCCACCTGGTGAGGGATGTTGGCTATGCACTGGAACCGTGGATGATGACTCCCATCAGAAATGCACACACAGCCACGCAAGAACACCATAATGAGGCACACACAGAAACCAGAATCATCATAGAGCATGTGTTTGGGATGCTGAAATCACGGTTTCGTTGCTTGGACATATCTGTTGGAGCCTTGCAGAACTTTCCAGGAACATGTGCCCACATCTTCATAGTATGTGCCATGCTACACAATATGATCCTCCGGAAACAGCTGCAGCAGGGACAGAATGGTGAAGGCCCTCACAGCCCACTACCATTGCCAAGGGACCCACAGGCACAGAGGAACTCAGACAATGAACACCCTGTGCTAGCCCCAGTAGGCAGACGGAGGCATGCCCAGTATGCACATGCCTTGGCAAAAATGGAACGTATAGCACACACACTGACAGTGTAGGCACTCATGGACTGACACCCTTCTCTACCTGCACACACAGCAAACGTGGATGGCACATACACACGACCACCTGTAAATTGTCATGTATAGGTGGTCTACTGTGTGCATCCTACATAGGTAGGCCCTCAGCTATTGTACACACAACCACCATTGGCACAAGGTAAGTCAATACCTGAACAATAAATTAAGCTATCAGCATGTGTCCATACTGTATGTACAGGTTCATAGATACATAGGTAGGTACATGCCCAACTGCCGAGACCACTCATAAGCATAGGCAAAACGTGTCTGCTGTCGCCACCCCATTGATTAACTAACTCTCCCTCTGTGGAGCAGAGCCAATTGCTGGATCCCAGGGGTGTAGCCACTGTTCACCACCCACTCTGCAAGGATTCCCTGGCGTGTTAGTGAGGGGTTTTGTATAATGTAATCAGGGATGTTGTTCCAAATAATGGGGAGTATCCCTGACAGGAATCTTCACAGATGTTTACATGCTAAATAGTATACCTTAAACACAGCTTGCATATATAGGTAGTTCTCCACAGAATAATAAACATGTGGAACACACAACCGCTGAAATGTGCGTTAATCACCCTTGCACTACCAGTTCCTGCTCTGAGAGGTAAGATATCATTGCCAGGATTAGAACACGCAACCATGTACACATTCATCACAATAACATACCACTAAGCTACCTGAGATGTACCAATGGCAGTCGTGTATACTGACAGGATAAAACACAAAAGGTAGGAATGTGTTGAAATAGGACAAACCGGCATCATATATATATTTGTGTATATATATATATATATATATATATATATATATATATATATATATATATATATATATTGAGAGAGAGAGAGAGCGGGAGGGAGAGAGATATATATATGTCGATATATAGGGATATACATATATATGTAGATATATAGATAGGTTAGCAACATCTACATAACCATGGAGGTACATATAAATGGGATACCTACCACATACCGACTGCTTTACATACCGATGCTCGTAATCCCGAGGCTTAAGGTCCGAAAGAATACAGTACCGAAACAGCAGATGCGCAAGGTGTAAAATCACGATGTTAAGGGACAGTTAGTCAGTACTTCTGGTGTTGCGGTTCAGGTAAGTTACTGTGTGTAAGTGTGTTTCTTAGGGCTGTTGTGTGTGTAAGTGTGTGTTCTGTGTGTGGTGTTTGTTCTTGGAGGACTGTAATGTGTGGGTGTGGGTTAGCTTTGTGCATCTGTTTGCGTGACCTGGGAGGTAGAATATTAAAGTAGGGGGTGGTGTGGGGGGGTGCAGACACCTACATGGGGGGTGTAGGGGGGCTTGGCCACCTGCTAATACGTAGTGTAGGATGGTTTGTTTGGATGTGTTGGGTAGCACTGTGTGTGTGTGCATGTGTGTGTTCCATGTTCATGTTACTTTCCCGAGTTACTGTCGCTATCGGTAATGTGGAGTATGGGAGTCTGGTCCCGGTACTGTGTGTGTGTCGGAACTCTGTGGTTTCGGGATTCCATAGGTATCCCGTATACAGTGGTTTAAGTTTTCATATATGTGTATAACATGGATCATAGCAATCACACATTCCGCCACTACCAACCTTTATGAACAAAGGATATAGAGAGTATATGCCTATACACTTTTACAAATATGTGCTATAGACATGAGCCAATGATAGTGTTACCACCTGTCCCACTTTGCGAGTGACACTCCCTCTTTGGGCGGTTGTGTCCTGACCAAATATATTAAACGTAGCAAATGTCCTGGGATTGTATGACATAATTATGTCCCATATGTACTGTAATAGTTGCATACAATAGTTATTTCTGTATCTAAACTACCTACATGTTACAAGAAACAGGATAAGCAACTAAACTGCTACAAGAATAAGCTTATATTTAGGCAAGAAAGGAAAGTTCTATCCCTTGTACTGACCATGGGTTTGTGTCGGCCTGTAAATTCTGATGTGTGTCCCGAAAATGTCCCACTATGGCCATATGAAAAGGTGGCAAACCTAGCCAAAGAGGGTCAGTCACCAACACAACTACGATGACTGCAAATACCTATGACAGAAATACAAAGCTTTCATGTAGCAACACTTTATTACATTCAGATGTATTACCGAAGGGATTCAAGGACTAACATCACCTGCATGCTATACAGGAACCACATAACAGTGCCTTAATGAATCAACCTGCAATTGCCATTGTATTAGTCCACAAAAGGATAGGTGTTCAAATAGGGAAGGAACCCTCACGCACATATCGATTATATATAAAAGCAGTTCCTACACACCTGCATCTGCTATGCACACCCACCATCATCACCCCCACACCCAAATATATTACAATACAAACTGTAATAACATCACAAATCACTCACTCACTGTACGACATCTGCAGAAGCCTTAACACACCTTGTCAGAGACACACTAACATGGCCCTATGTGAAATAGCTGCTGTTATACAATGGAACAGCTGCTGATGTTACAGGGTTTGTTTGCACTAATCCCGTTTCAGAGGGTTGTGTGCACACCAGGATGTGTTATCAATTACTGAGTAACAGCACAGTATGCTATACTTGTACACCAAATCAAGGATGTCTGGTGAGCACACTGTAAACCACATAACAGTTCATGCATAGCCATACAGCCTTGAGCAGGCCAAACATCTTTGCCAGACTTAAACATCTGCAGAAGTATCAGGTACAAACAAACCCTGCATAAGTAGAAATGTTTTGAAATATAACAGCTGTACTTACATGTAGAACAAAATCATCTAGCCATTACACACAGTCCACGGGAGTCATGAAGCTAATATATCTCTGTGTGTCTCCATATAGCTATTGAAATATATCACAAACAACACATCCAGGCCATCTTCCTCGAAAGTAAGTCAAACGGATAACGCCCAAAAGGAGTACTTGGTTATACACCACTGTTGCCATGGTATCGGCTAATGGAGTAGCTACACAGCTGATGTGCATCTAATTAACTACTTTGGAACAGCAATTGGTGGACAGGATACCACATTACCGATATGTAACTAGAAAAGGATGTGTTATCACACATTCAAACCATCTGTATATACCAGCGGAACGTTACAAAGAACATTGATATACAAACTGAAAAGGATTGAATCAACAGTTAACGATACCTCAGGTTACTAATAAGGTATGTAGAACAGTCATTATGTCTGTGTATGTTGTACCTTTTCTGTAGTATTTAAAGTGCACGCAATTCATATAGTGAAAACAGTTATCTTGTAGTGATGTATTGTTGAGCATAGTAATGCTTGTAGTATTTGCGTGTACTGGTGTAGGTCACAAGGCAAACACCGTCACCAGCCAATGTCAGTGGCAGGGCTGGTACAACAAGTATGTGCTATAACAGGGGATAGTATATGTTGATATATTGTAACAGTAGGCATATGTATGGGTGTATTACTGAGAATAACATGTCAAAGGTTGGCCCACTGTGCAATTATGATTTGCATTGTGGGATATTGTGCCACTAACTGTGTAATGTACAGTATTGTAGGCAGATATGTATTACAAGCTACATAGCATTACTGTAATGTTAGGCAAACATTAGTTATGTCTATTGACATTTACAATACACAATAACAGGATATATATGTCTTTTAGTCACCCGACAGTTTATCAGCATGATAGCAAAGTAAAATGGAAGAGCTAGTTAACTATCCATGCACATAAGACATGTAATATGTGCAAAGGTAGGTACTAGGCTGTCTTACCAAGGGTATTTGTAAGCCTAGCTAGAGGGCGTTGGCTTTTGCCACCCCCACAGTTTGGTTCTCTGTGCCTCTGAATGGCAGAACCATTAGTTCCCTGTCCAGCAGAGCCACTGCAGTGATCCCTGGGCTACATGTCTGTCTCCCATCCACACGTCAAGGCTTCCCTTGAAGAGTGCTAGTGAGGGGCCCTGCCTGATGTACATTGGAATCATGTTCCAAAGCATGGGGAGTGTCCGGGTCAGGAATCTATCCATCCTGCACATCCTACTCATCATTGTGGTTAGGTGTATATCCCTAGAGCATGTGGCTCTCAGGGGCCTCTGTTTAGGTGGAGCATATCCAGCAATACATGGTTGGACATGAGCCTTGTATGTCAAGCAGAGATCTCCTGTGAGTATGCGGTATGCAATGGAGTACAGCTGGAGTTTCTTAGGTTTGCTGCATAGGTCATCTGTTTGAGTTCAGTAATCCTCTTGGTGTGGTAATGGTGTGGTCTTCCAAGCTGTTGCAGTTTTCTTGTAAGGTATATCCCAAATGGGGTGTTGTATCCTTTAATGGATCTAATATGTCATGAGTAGAGTCACAATGGCCTCCTTTGATCTGGATACGAACCCATTAGAGATTAGAGGGCCATGTAGAAGGATATTCTAACCACCTTGTCATTATGGGTATCGAAGGAGAGATTGCTATCTACTGGGGTTCCCAGATCCCTTATTACCTTTTCTGTATGTAGGGGACTAGCACCTATGTGGTAGTCCGTGGGTAATTAATTATATCCAAAGGGGATGACTATGCACTTTTAGGCATTCAGCTTGACGCCATGATATTAATACCAGGTATCCAGCTCAGTGTGACCCTTCCAGAGGGTGTCTGTAACAGCTGGGGAAACAATTATGTCCCCTAGTTTGCAGTTGTCTGCAAAGCTTTTCAGCCAAAGCCCTCCTGTTCTTGTCTGTACATCAGGGAAGTATATACTGAACATGAGGGGTCCTAGGACTGAGCCCTGGGGGACGCCACTTGTAACTGGTATACAGTCGGACGGACCTAGGGTATGCAACTCCTACTGTGTGGGTTCTGTCCGTGAGCCACTTTGCAAACCATCACATGACGTAGGGGTTAATGTTCAGGTGGATGGGTATGTTGATAATACCAGAAGGAGGAATGATGCTGAAAGCCTATGAGAGATCTAGGTAGGCTATGTGGACCTCCTTAACCTCATCTAATGCCTTGGTAACTGTCTCTAAGAAGTCCACCAGGTTTAGGAGGCATGATCTGCCCTTAACAATGCCAAACTGGGAGGGGTCAAAGGTTTGGAGGTACCCAATGTCTCTGTGACTGTGATCCATGATGTGCACCATAGCCTTACAGACCAGGCTAGTCAGGCCTATAGGGAAATAGGTCCCGTGGTCCATTGTGGTGCCACCTTTGTGGAGTGGGATAACTGTTGCTGTGTGTCATTCAGGGGACATTATGCCCAATGTGAGGCTATTATTGAACATGGTGTGTAGGTGGGGAGACAGTACATTCTGAAGTTAATGTAAAATGCAGCCTGGGATGTTGTCCAGTCCCATGGATGCTGTGATATTGGATTTAGAGTGTGCAGTTTTGAGGGGGGGGGGGGTAGCACTGAACTTATCTGCCAGGATGTTGCCAATATCAGTTATTTCTGTAATGTTCATGCCTTTGTGCTGTAACTCAGAGCAGATCTGGTTGTTGACATTGAGATATGTGACATAGCTATAGAATGCTTTGTGGTTGTTGTTGGAATTAGTGGCATTTTAGTTTTCATAGCTAGCTTTGGAGGATCTTATAAGGGATCTCACCTTCTTACTGAGGCTGGCCAGGGAGCTCCTCCATGCATTGGATTGTACTCTCATTTGCAATAGTGTCTTCCTCCTGTAGTAAAGTTTGTTTATGGCAGGGGACCACCAGAATGGTTTCCTTAATTAGGAGTATAGCGTCCTGGTTCTGTTTGGGATAGCACAAGCCATGCCCTTGTGTAAGTGCTTATAGAGTGCATTTGTGTAGGATTCAGCAGTTGTAACAGTATTGTCCATCTGCATGGGTGTCATGACGTTCACCACATTTGTCTTAAGAAGCATGTAGTTGGCTTTGTAGACATATTATACTGTGGTTCCCTTAATGGGGGCTGGGAACAGGATGTGGATATCAATGGTGTTCGCTCATGGTCGGATCGGACCAACAAGGAGTTGACTTCATGTGTTGAGCACCAGTCACTCCTGTTGGTAATGCCTAGGTCTAGGATATTGCTGCCCCTGGTGGGTGTGTGGATATGTTAATTCAGGGCATTGGTGTTTATGAATTCCAGAAAGCGTTGAGCTAATGTGTTAGTGCATGAGTAGTTTTCCCAGTTAATGGTGGGGTAGATTCAATGAGACTGTGTGATGAGTGTGGTGTAGTGTGAATGTTTACCTTCTCCACATGACTGTCAGGGTCAGGTTTGGTTGGAGAAACCTTTACCTCCAGTTTGTGTAGATGAGTGCATCGCTCACAGGTTGTAGGGTTGAGTGGTAGGTGGAGAGGCTTGCCTGTGTACATAAGGCAATGTGTACATTGCCTCAAGATGTCCAGATTCATCTGATAGACAGGTGAGAACACTGGCAGTTGACTCTTGGACATGCCTGAATATAGAACTACTTTCACCTAGATAAGTGAGGAAAGTGAGTACAAGAGCTAATTTACTCTAAGCAAGTGAGAAAAGTATGTACAAAACCTGTTTACTCTTACCTCTAGGTAATGAGGAAGACTGAGTGCTATAGTAATTATTAGCTTACGTACTGCTTACAAGTTCTTAACAAGTACTGAGTATGAATAAGCAATCCAGGTAGGGTCTTGGATAACATAAACACACAGCCACCTCCCCCAACAGGTACACAAGCATATATCCATGTACACCACAGGGCCCCTGTACCCACAACTATGCAGGTACAAGCTGCACTCAGGCTGCATGGGACCTGTCCACATCACAGGTTGTATCATACACATATGGCAAAACAAGATGCTCTCCATGTACACATCATGTAAAACATAGCTCCATGGCAGGTTGTGTACACACTGAATGGTGCACACCAACAGGTATCACAACCCACAAAGGGGGAGACATCACTGATAATGGGAAGTACTGCACTACTACCCTGCTGAGTCTGGTCTGGAAGGCCATGAACCTTGATCAATTAATTGATGTCAGCAGTACAGATGTAGATGACAGTATGGTTGATGTCACACTGCATATCATAACCTTGCCAGGTCATAGGACATCATCACTCATACTATTTACTAACTACACTCGGTATGCTAGCTGTACATTCCTATGTCACAGGAGTGTTTTGCAACAGGACTGTTGGCAGAACCAACACTACAGAAGGTGTCTGAATAATACATGCTCATCACATCAGTAGCAGCTACAGTATGTCAGGGTTAATGAATTTTATTCCCCCTCATTGTAGTCCATACCTCACAGACAAACAGAAGGCATCTGCCTATTGAAGTATGCGAATGACTATGACCTAGGAGCAATAGCTGACTCAGGAGTGTTGTGGACAACATACATAAGGGGCTTTGTGGGTGAGGTGTATGTGACATATGGCCACAATCTAACATCTACATATTGCATTGTCACCCCTATGTTAATAACCCTGTACCCATGAACTACCACCTAGGCAGCTGTCAACATAATGGACACGTGTGTAAGGGATGCAGCTGGGCAGCTGTCTTTCCTGTGATAGCTACGTCACCACACCTGTCAGGTAGTCATATGTGGAAACCCTAATAATGACAGGGTGCCATCCATGAATTTAGAGATCATTGTCCAGCCATACACAACATTCAAGTGACCCATATCAGATCACATATTTCCTTTAAGGGGTATTGACCATGTGCAGATGGCCTACACCAGCCTTTCCATTCCCCATCTCCACTATGTATCATGATGCATACCCTGAATAAATCCATGTCCAACCCAGTGATGTTGGACATGCTACACGTACTCATCCTGATCTCGAACACATACTTCATGGACATCCACCTTCCACATGCTGAACAGATCCTTGTCCCATACACTTTACATAGTCCTGCCATACTATGCATTGCTGTCCATCAAAGCTGCACATCACTCCCCTCTCAGATATGGTGTGATGACCGCAGTAATGTGGCACTGCTCCACATGGCTCCACAGACCCACCTGTCGGCTACTGCCATGTAACCTTTCATCCTAGATTCATACATAGCCCATTGCATATAGCCCACTAGTTGACTTTGACTGTACATGCTATAGATGATAGCCATCCCTGCAAATACCATCTGGCAAGCCAGTGTTCACATGTGCAACACAGGTGATACATGGCAGGATGTTGAATTGCTGTACAGTGCCGTGTATATGTATATGGCAGAACACATACATGTAAAACCTTATGTGAGCAAGTCTGCAGGGTCACAGGTCATGTCTGTTAAGGCAGTGTAAGTCCTTATATGTGACATATACACAGCATCAAGGTCGACTGCATTATTGTGGACACATCCGGCCATGTGCTGATAGGTAGGAACACCAGTACAGGCAAACAGACATGCCCACATCAAGAGAGCATCCACATGGAGTATGAGCAATGTAATCAGGTGACGCACACACACATATATGGTGATAATATCCACTCAACATTGAGTGTCACATGTGTGTGACACATGCACATCAGTGTCATGTAGGTTTGCAAATACAACTATTTAAACTTAATAAATGTGATACACGTATGTTCCGCTGTAGTTCTGCATGTCTCTGTGAGTTACTGTGACCTGTCTCCATCATTATGTCTTCCAGGTATGCCGCGTGCAAGTCTACCCCCTTTTACCCACTTGGAGGATGAGGCCCTCATCCCATACCTACTCGACAATCACGATATCCTGTTCAGCCATGTGCCACAGGATGAACAACAGCGGGATGCCCTGTGGATGGAACTTCACAGGAGGGTTAATGATGTTGGTGGCCACAACTGCATATACCAGCAGGTGCACAGACACTGTACAGACCTCATTATATGGGCGAAACAGTGTACGAATGCAATCACCAGGGAACAAGGTGAAACAGGTGGTGGACCACCAACCCAGCCCCCACTCACACGTACCGAGGAGCTACTGGCCAACCTGGGGGCACCTGCAGAACCACATCCAGAAGCCTTAGCCGATATTATGGAGGTGGGTGTCTCTCAACCACTGAGCCTGGAGTTGCCTGGTAAGTCAGTACTGCACATATAACAACTATATTCCATATAGTTGCATGTGTCACTGTACAATAAGCAATGTAACATCATATGCAAGGCATGTATACATATATGCCACATACTATAGTATGCTACTCTGTGTATGCACACATGTGCAAACACCATAGTATAGTCTAATGTACTGTTGTATCTGTTATGCACATTGCACCCTGTAGCCATTATACAGGCCTGGATTAAGCTCATACTGCTGTTACTCCTATTTAGGTACCTCTGGCATTCTGCTGTGACAGCAGCCCGTTGCAGGTGAGAGTGTTATTATTTATCAGGAATTGTAATGCACAAATCTATCTGCCATGTGGCCATTTACAACATGTACACATAATGTATGGTCCTGTCACAATATACAGGTCGGACCGGCAATGCATCATAATGACTACCCATGTGCAACACTTGCAAACTATGTGAATCATCTCACCAACATGAATCCTCACAAACTGTCATTGCCAGATGTGTGGACAGCTGTGCATACAATGGTGGAGGTGCTGTTCACTTTAGGGACGTACTACAGATCAGAACTACACATGTGGTGAATACAAACAGTACTACACAGTGGGTTGGAGTATGGCCAGCACACAGGATTCACTGGTGTGGATCATAGCCCTGCTATGAATGTCACACAATGTGATGTGCTATCTTGACATGTCCATGATATCTAGTGGCCTGGCTGCAACACTGTCTACCTAACCTGAAAACATATCCCACATACCACCCTTTATCTGCATAACCCTGTCATCAGTGGAGCATATATGTCATATGGGACAACACAGACATGTGAAATAGATGTCCGTCACAATAATTTGGACAACACATGTACACACATGGCCATGGAGGATGGTCAGAGACATGGAGCAACACACACAGTAGACATGATGTGCTTGTGTGTACACCCTGTCGTACAATGGCTACACATGGTCCAACTATGGCCTTTGTATAATGGTCATATTGTAGATGTGGAACACTAGTCATCTTACAGGCCTGTGCACATCTTGTTTAGGCATAACATCAATCCACCACATAAGATGTGTTGAACATCTTGAGGGTGTCGCGACATGACAGCAGTCACCTGTACAGTATCCACATCAGCCCAGAGATACAGTACATTCCCCTTGCTGGTCTTGGACATCAATGTCATACTTGCTCCTCATGTGTGTTTATGTGGTACACAGATGTCATGTGGGACATGGTGTACTGACGTGTTCGCCATGTCTGGCCATAGTTGCCAGGCAGCAGCAATATGGCTGCAGATGTGCAGGGGTGTCATCCGTATACCCATCAGTGACCTGTGTCACAACTTCCACATCATGGTTTAGTGTGTATACACCTCAGTGATGTGGGTCACATTCCACAGTATATATGTATTGTATCTGAATGCAGTCATGGCTATGTACCCTGTCTGTAACTCACACTGTATAGCACTAGAGATGCCTCATGATTCCCTGCAATGGCCATGCACATCAGCTAAATGTGCAGTAGATCTGTAGGGTGGACAGACAACACTGCATTGTGACACCATTGCCCCACTGTATATTTGACAGGACACCATTGTGTTAAACATGTATGCATGTCATTGCACACGTCTGCAGATCACATGTCATACTACATGTGACTGTCAAGGTCATATGCCACACATC
Organism: Protopterus annectens; assembly: GCF_019279795.1. Lineage (NCBI taxonomy): Eukaryota > Metazoa > Chordata > Ceratodontiformes > Protopteridae > Protopterus > Protopterus annectens. The sequence continues at coordinate 952,832,234 of NC_056737.1, forward strand.
AGGCAGGTGTATTGTTAACCTGTGCTGGTCTACATGGTGTAACACAGAGATGCATGCTAGCTACTACTATGATTGTGTAATTTACATGCCGTCTGCTATGACACATGCATGCTGTTGTGTGCAACCCAGGGATGTATGATAACTACCACTATTATTGTCTGTGCTGCATGCCATCTGCCATATCACATGCATGTTGCATGCCTTCTGTCATATCACATGTGTGTGTGTCTGTGTGTGTGTCTATTGTATAGATTGTAATGTACAGTTTTTGTCTGCCCTCACAGGTGATGTAGGTGCATTGCCCTCCTGCGGTACATCTGATGTTAGTGTCCCCACAGACTCTAGCAGTGATGATGAATGTAT
>NC_056737.1:952833096-952848301 GCF_019279795.1 Protopterus annectens
AAATTTGGACATTACGGGTCAAAACATGTGTGGATATTATAACAAGTTGTTATACACAGATCATTAATACATTTACTTGAGGTTTTGAATGTTGTATGCATATGTCAAAGACTGAACCTAAGTGCCTGCGATGTTGGCCCTCATATAGGGAGAGCAGATCATTTATGCATTATTTTTGAGGTCTTAATTTATAATGCAACACACATTAAATGAAAGGAATTAGTCAAAAGGTTTTATCAAACAGACTTTAATTTGATTATTGATGATATCCATTCATTGGATATGAGTTTTGAAAATTATGGTATAAGAGATAATTGGAAATGTTTTTATACTTATATAAATGATTTAATACAATGTTTTGTTTCCATAGGGATTAAGTGTAGGAATAGGGAATCTAGTCAATTATGGTGGAACACAAAGTTCTCAAAGCTGAGAAGGAGAAAGAATAATATGTGGAGGTACTATTAAGATTATCTAATAGATGGTAACAGAAAATATAATATGTCAAGAAGGATATATTTAAAGGAAATAAAAGAAGTGAGAAAAATGTTATGAATTAAACCTTGCTCCAAAATTAAAAGATAATAATAACAAAGGTTTATTCCAATATTTGGGAAATTATGGACTTGATGAACTTTCAGGAACGGTGTGAAAAAAAGCTGTCAAATTGTATTACCAATCCAACTGAGTTGGTAAAGTTATTTGGAGATGGCTTATTTAGCAATACCATATAGTAACTCACAAATTTATTTTCCTTTGTTGATTGGTCAGAATTGCCCACAATTGTAAGATGAATATGTAAGACAAGCTTTACTATATATAAAATCTAATTCCACTATAGGACCAAATGGTATAAATGGTTATTTTTTGAAAGGAATTATTAAGGTATTGTTACCCTATTTGGTTTACTTATTCCAAAGGACTTTTAGTGAGGCATATATGCCTCATTTATGGAAAGAGGCAATTGCGGTCCCAATTAAAAAAAGTAAACTGGGCCATTTGGTTAAAAGTACAGAGCAGTTAGCCTCATGTACATATTTGAAAAGTGCTTTATAAAGGTATTATATTTGCAAGTTAAGGAAACATTAGATTTTGGAATGGATATACACCAACATGGCTTTCTTTCAGGAAGATCGAGTTTAACAAATTTGATAAGTTTCTATTAGAACACTCTTTGTTCTTTGGATGAAGGTCTTGCAGTGGCTATTTTATATTTGGATTTTGTTAAAACCTTCTGTACTGTACCAGATACCAGAATTAACAACTTGTTGGTTAGGTTACCATCTGCAAACTCAAAGTTTAAAGGTTTGTTTTTTCATTTAAGGACTAGTCTAGCTTGAAATTCATTACAGAAGTCAATTAGATTAGCAGATCTTAACATCTTTCAAGATATTTTTAAATAAATGGTTTATAAAATACTGTATGCATCAGGGACAATTATAAGGCAAACTACAAAATAGCCCATATAGGCCCAGAGTTTGTAAATGATATCATAGAATCATTGAATCATTATATATTGCATGGTTCATTTTTGTGTTATTTGTTTTTGCATTAGTATAAAGGTTAAAGGCCGTGAAGTTTGGTTAGTAGGAGATGTTTTTACTCTGAAGAAGTTCATATTCCTGTGAATGAAAGCTCTCAATAAATAGATGTCTTTGATCCTTTGGTGGTCCTGTTTCCTTTGTTGTTTAAAGTTACTATGCATGATGTGCAATGACTTACTTTATGTGCTATGATTCAAAAATTATTCAGCCATACAGTGATGAATTTGTTTTTGATCGTCTTCAATGTAATTGAAAACTGACATATAATCCTGATGAAAGGAAAACTGTAACTATGTATAAGCAGCATAACATATGATAATGCAGTCCTCTCTATAATTAGGGAGGTCACACATTCATGGGAAATAATGGCCCCAAAGTCAAATAACTTACCACCCTACAGTTCAGTGGGTGGGAAGAAGGGAGTTAACCCTAGGCCAGCCCATTATGAGCAGCATGACAGGAATGAGGCAAACTAGTTCAGGACAGATTCAGCCAGTGAAAAGTGAGCTTGTAAGCATTTCAGCAGGATTCCAAGATCCACCATGAAAAATACCGCAGTCAGAAAAACCAAGGTTGTTCAGAGCAGACTGGTAAGCCTGATCTATATAGTCATTAGGGCTTCATTTATGACTTTGGTGTAAATGCAGGCTCCTTTCTATCACACGTCTAAAATCCCAAATTAAATTAATCTGGAATTCTAAATTCCTTTAAAAAGGAATCAAGACGGAAATCAATGGTCTTCATGGCTATTCTACCATCAGAAATAAGTTTATGACAGGGCAATAGCTAATAAGGCCATTGGGAAGCAAGTACATATTAAGTTCTACAACTCACTAGTGTCTCCATTAATAATGAGGGATCGTGTACAAGTGGAGTTGCAAAGGACAGGTAAAAGTTAAGGAAGTGGTTACAGACATGAATATTGACCTGAAGATATAATGATTGCAAAGTACAAGTTTTAGATGATCAAATGTGATTAATAAAGTTCTAGCGAGAATGAAGTACTTAATTAAAAAAAAAGCAATAAAACGATACATGTAGATCTAGGAAACAAGAGAAAAAAGAGTGTGTGCTTCAAGTTTTGGTACAGACAGGAGGAAAGAATCATACTGAGTCCTTAGTATGAACCAAATGTGTGGCGGCCTCAATCATAGCAGTCAGGAAGCAGACAAATCAGCTTACTGTAAAAACAAAGCAAAGGAAGAGTAATAGATTGGTTCAATGTTTCACATTTTAAAGAGTACAGACTGCACTTTTTCCTTCTTTTGAAATGAAACTGTAAAGAGGAAGCAGATTTGCATTGTCTACAGGGCATGAACCCTGCTGAAGTCTTGAAAAAGTAGATGAAGCAATAGCAGGGAAGTTACAATGTCAAAAACAAATAAAACTAAATGCCAGATTTATTTTAATCAACAGACCACGGGAAAGTTAAAATTAAAAAAAAAATTAAATTAAAAAAAATCATAATTATCTCAGCCACTCCCATACATGATGAAAAACAGAACATTGATGGTGAGCTAGGAATGGACAATAAGTTTGGAATAGGGGAAAAGGGAAATGACTTACAATATGTAGTGGAAAATAAAAGATGATACACACATGTACAAGCTAAAGACATCAGATAAACTTGTAAATAAATAGTCATAGAAAAAGTCTTTTAAGTTTCATTGCAGACAGGACAACATAATGATGCTGTGATGGCCATGCCCTGGCCCAGCAATCAAGGAGCCTCAATCCTCACCACTAACATCAGGGAGGTCATCTCTGACAAGAGGAAAGGATAACTAATACACACAGTAAAGTACAATTTCCCTTAAGTCCACACAGAGATCACAGTCAGTCTGGAGCTGGTTGCTCCTTTGCTCACCAGGTCCCCAATACGACTCCCCACTGGCACAGCTATAGGGTCCAGATCTTAGCCTAACTGGGCAAGCTAAAACCTCCAGTACCCTCTCTGTCTAACCAGTGCTTCGTGTCTCTGCCCAGGTAGCTGATACATACACACACACACACACACACACACACACACACACACACACACACACACTTTGAGAAGTGGTTATACAACCATATAAACTTTCCTGGGAAAAGGTTGGCACATGTTCTCCAGCTATGCCCCTATTATTCAGACCATACGGTAGTAATTCCTGCCACCACCCAGTTAATTATCAGCTACTAAAAGGCCCTTAAAAGGGTGTCCAATTATTACTGTGCAATATTATTATCCAATTGGTAATGTGACTATTCAGTCTTAAGGCTTATTGGAGTGGCTTATTACAATAAACTCTATAAATATATAATGTACTCTAAAGCATACTTTATTTCTACATAAAACAGCCACAGGTAGAAGGTTTTAAAAAATATTTAATAATAAATAATTAAAACACAAGACAAAACTCTTACACCACAGAGATATCTAAGAGTTCAGAGATCACACAGAAGCTTAAAATAATACAGTAGTACAGGTCTGATTTCAAAGAAAAATACCTAATTAATCTTTACTAGCTTTAACTATTCCTACAAGAAATCACAGTGCTAAAACGTACATGTGAGTATAAGGCAAAGTGCTGAGTTAGCTGTCCAAAGTCAAAATGCTCCCAGTCTCTCACTGAACAATAGTTTTTAAACACTAACCAACAGCTCTAATGAGGCCCTCCCAAATTACATAATTTTGACACTTAGTTTTTCCCAGTATTCATATTGCATCATCTTGACACCTGGTCTGAGTTCTCAGGCCACAAACGGCATTATTTAGCAATCTAACACCTGCTCAGAAACTTACAACAATACAAGGCATTTCACATATACACTCTAGCAAAAACCAGAGCAATAAAGCAACTTTCACATGTAAATTCTGGTCATAAACTTTAGCCTTAAATCAATGGGCATGAAACCTTTATCCAGACTCACTGGAGCCAACTTGTAAAACATGAAAGGGTCACAACATGCTTCACTGGGCCAGTAGAGTGCAATATTGTCACATATTTTGCAGTTCCACATTTCACAGTATTTTTTTACACTCAGGAAAACATGCCTGTATTTTACATTTATTTATACAGTTGATAGAATTATGTATCAAATTCTATTTGACTAGGCTGCTAGCCTTTGCCCTTCTCTCCCCAATCATCTCATCTCTTCCCCCCTCGGGGAACTCAAGCTAGTTTTCAAGTGCCTCTTGGGAAACATCGCTTGAGAGTGTCAGGTCTATCTGGGTGTACCTCACCCCATTCCCTGTCTTGACAGCCCATCTGCATTGGCATTGCTACTCCCACTGCGGTGCTGCACTGGAATATCATATGCTTGCAACTCCAGGCTCCATCTTAGCAACTTGGCATTTTGCTGACTGGCTCTGTTTAACCATGTTAGAGGGTTGTGATCTGTCATCACAGTGAATTTTCTTCCATACAGATAAGGCTGAAGTTTTTGTAGTGCCCACACTATGGCTAGACATACCTTTTCAACTGCTGCATAGCTTTCCTTCCTGGGTTAGAGTCTATGACTGAGATAAACCACTGGGTGCTCTTCTTCCTCTGTAGAAATCTGGCTAAGTACAGCCCCCACCCCATAGTTTGAAGCATCCATCTGCACAACACATTCTTTGCTATAGTCTGGACTGGCTAACACAGGGGGTCCTCCCAAAGCTTCCTTAAGCTTCTGAAGTGCCTGCTCACATGCTGGGGTCCACACTACCTTATCTGGCCTGTTCTTCCTTGTCAGATCTGTGAGGGGAGCAGCTATGAGAGTGTGTGCTTCAAGTTTTGGTACAGACAGGAGGAAAGAATCATACTGAGTCCTTAGTATGAACCAAATGTGTGACGGCCTCAATCAGCAGTCAGGAAGCAGACAAATCAGCTTACTGTAAAAACAAAGCAAAGGAAGATTAATGGATTGCTTCAATGTTTCATGTTTTAAAGAGTACAGACTGCACTTTTTCCTTCCTTTGAAATGAAACTGCAAAGAGGAAGCAGGCTTGCATTGTCTACAGGGCATGAACACTGCTGAAGTCTTGAAAAAGTAGATGAAAAATGTCTTAAATGGCTAGTGGAACTGAAGAAATTGGGAACAAACTCTCTGTAGTACCTGCTGCCCCTAAGAATGCCCTCACCTGCTTTTTAGTAACAGGTGCAGGCCATGCCTGAATAGCTTCCACTTTGACAGGTTCTGGCCTTATCATACCACTCCCCACTCTATGTCCTAGGTAGGAGACCTCTGCCATACTCACCTGACATTTGCTCAGCTTAATGGTCAACCCTGCCCTCTGTAGTCTGCCCAGCACCTCCCTGAAATGCTGAAGGTGCTCTTGCCAGGAATGGCTGTAGATAGCAATATCATCCATGTAAGCAAGTGAAAACCCTCCTGCTAAGATATGAACTACCAGCCTCTGGAAAGTTGCTGGGGCATTCTTCATCCCAAAGGGCATATTTGTGAGCTCATACAAGCCAAAAGGAGTCACAAAGGCTGACTTGTCTCTAGCACTGGGAGTCAAAGGCACCTGCCAGTAACCCTTGGTAAGATCAATGGTTGTAAGATACTTAGCCCCACCCAGCTGCTCTAGGGCCTCATCTGTCCTAGGCATGGGGTAAGCATCTGCCTCTGTGTGACTGTTCAATTTCCTGTAATCCACACAGAACCTGGTGCTGCCATCCTTCTTTTGCATCCATACCACTGGCGAGGCCCAGGGACTGTTGGACTCTTGAATCACCCCTAGTTCCAACATCTCCTGTACCTCTTCCCTCATAGTCTGTTTGACTCTTTCAGGCACCCTATAAGGGGCCTGCATGATAAGCCTTTGGGGTCCTGTATCCACCTGGTGCTGTACCAGGTGGGTGCACCCTGGTTTCCCAGTGAACACATCTCCATATTCCTGCAACACTGCTCAGATTTCTCGAACTTGGGAAGGAGATAGCTGTTGGGATATTGCTACCCCTTCCACTGAGGTGTCAGCCCGAGCCTCGCTGAGGAGATCATTCACAAGATCTCTCTCAGACTCCTCCTGCAATCCACTGCAAATGCTCAGCACAAGGGCCTCACTATCATGGTAAGGTTTCATCATGTTAACATGGTACAGTTTGTGCCCTGCCTTCTGCCTAGCAGTTCCACCATGTAGTTAACATCACTTACCTTTTTTGCCACCTTGTAGGGTCCATCCCAAGCCACTTGCAACTTGTTGTGTCTGACAGGAATGAAAACCATCACCTGTTGCCCTACAGCATACTCTCTAGCTCGAGCATTCTTGTCATACCACACCTTTTTCTGTTGTTGGGCTTCTGCCGGGTTCTCCTGGGCCAGGCCCATGATTTCCCTGAGCCTTGTCCTGAGGTTCAGGACATATGCCACAACAGACGCCCTGTGAGACTCATACTCACCTTTCCACTCACCTCAAATTAAATCTAGAGGTCCCCTCACCCTGTGCCCATACAACAACTCAAAGGGTGAAAAAACTGTGGATTCCTGGGGAACCCCTCTGTAAGCAAACAACAGATGGGGCAAATATTTGTCCCATTCCCTCTTAAACTGATCTGCAAATGTCCGTAGCATGGACTTGATTGTAGAGTTTAATCTCTCAACAAGACCATTAGTCTGGGGATGGTAGAGAGTGGTCTTCATGTGCTTCACCCCACAGGACTTCCACACACAAGCCAGCAGGTCTGACATAAAATTGTCACCTCTGTCAGACAGTATTTCTTTTTGGAAACCTACCCTGCCGAATATCTCTAGCAAAGCATTTGCCACCTTCTCGGCCTCAATGGAGGACAAAGCCACTGCCTCAGGGTATCATGCAGCATATTCTACAATCACTAGAATATACTTTTTCCCCGTCGAACTTGGGGTACTCAGAGGACCCACAATATCTATAGCTACCTCTGAAATGGCTCCTCAGTCACAGCCAAAGGCATCAAAGGAGCTCTCACCTTTTCTCCTGCCTTGCCTACATTTTGGCACTGCTCACAGGTCCTGCAGTACCCTGTTACATCTCTGGAAATTCCAGCCCAATAGAAGTTTTGCATAATACGCCTCTTTGTACCTTTTTATACCCATAACCTGCAAAGGGAATATCATGGGCTATGGCTAGAAGTGCCAGACAGTAAGCTCTACGCACTACCAACTGCTGTACTCTCTCACCTTCTAGCCCTCCTTCAGGGGTCAACTCTCTATATAGTAACCCTTTGTTCCAGTATATATATTCCCCTTCCCTTGAGAATCAGGTGCCCCCCTAGCTACCTGCCTCAGGCCTTGCAATGTAGGGTCTGAGAGTTGAGCCTGTCTCAAGTCTCTCCTTGTAATCCTTCCCAGCTCCCCTTCCACGGGAAGTCTGGCATCCTCTGACAGTGGTGCCTCACTGTCAGCCTGGGTACTACTACTCACCTCTACATTTGCAGTTACCCTGTCCAAGGCAACATCAGTATCCACAAGCAGCTGTGGCTCACATTCACTCTCACTGCTACAGCATAGCTCCCTCCCTGAAGTAACCACCTCACCAGTCCTGGCTGCAAGTATGCAGTCTGCCTGGGTCTCCCCCAGGCTACCAGACTCACATGCTTGTCTCCTAGGCTGACTGCATGTAACTGCATGAGTACATATAACTGCCTCATCCAAATCTTTCCCTCTCAGAACATCTGCAGGATGGTAGTTCCATACTCCTGTTGTCTCAAGACAACCCACTGTTGGCATTTTGTCTTTTCCACTTACTGGCTCCCTCACCTTTGGTTCCCCACCTTGCCTCCGTGGACACCTGTATGCCACATGGCCACACTGGTTGCATTCAAAACATTTAACCCTAGCTCCTGGATGTGTACCTAGACTAGTGGCTTCCCCTGCTACTGGCGGATTCTGTTGGGGCAGTCTGTGCTGCCCACCATGTATTCTTTTAGTCCCATGAGCAGTACTGGAGATCCCTTTTCTGTGCAGGGCTACCCTGCTTGCTAGGTATAGGTCTCCCTTCTTCCCCAACTCCTCTGAAGTAGCACATTGTCTATCAGCTAACCAGATCCTCATGTCCTCAGGCAAAGTGCTAACTGATTGTTCCATTACCAAAAGGTCTGCAAGCTTTTCAAAAGTGGTGACCTGGCATCCACTCACCCAGCTATGAAAATAAGTGCTCAGTTCAGCAACATATTCACATACATTTTTATCTGCTTTGCGTCTATGCTCATGGAACATTTTCCTATACATTTTATGTGTTAGCTTAAAACATTCTAATAAATGTCTTTTTACAGCAGTATAATCAAAACAGTCAGTGTCATGCATTTTTGCTAAAGAAGTTACAGCTTTACTATGGAGTAAGGGGGTCAGGAACCATACCCAGAGCCATTGGTCAACTTCATACTGTTTACATACCCACTCAAACATATGAATGAAGCTATCAAAATTATCCCCTCTTTAAACTGTGGAAGAAATGTACTGACCTTTTGTGCTTTTGGGGTCTTGTTACTCCCTTCCCCATTACCTCCATGACTCTGGCAAAGAGTCAGTGTTTCCCCTCTCATGCCTCCTCTGCCGTTCATTTTCCTCAGCTTGTAGACTCCTCATTTTCTTGGCTGCTTCTAGTTCCATACGCCTGGCCTCCAACTCAAGTCTCTTTACCTCCAGCTAGATTTTTAAGTCCACTGCAGAAAGGCTGAGCTGTCCATTCTCTGAGAATATTGAATCGCCACTGTCATTATGATTGTCCTCCAGGCTGCTGTTCTCTGATGCAGCTGTAACCAAGGCTGCAATCAGGTCTGCCTCAGTCAGGTTTCCATGCACCAGCCCCCTAGCCTGGCACATCTTCACCAGCTGGCTCTTTGTCAGCTTTCCATACTCCTCTGCTGAAATGCTGCCTGCACACTCTGACTAACACTAAGTTAACAAAAGAAATAAAACAATTGTGATCTGAACTCTGAGTATACACTGTGTGGCTGTTTTAGAGTACAAAATCCTTTCAGAGATCATTGTACATAAGCTACAGGAATTCACTCTACCCACACCACTACAAGCCAATAAGTGTGTGATGTAGATCCCACCACTGCAAACCACATGTGATGGCCGTGCCCTGGCCCAGCAATCAAGGAGTTTCAATCCTCACCACTAACACCAGGGAGGTTGTCTACAAGAAGAGGAAAGGATAACTAATACACACAGTAAAGTACAATTTCCCTTAAGTGCATACAGAGATCACAGTCAGTCTGGGGCTAGTTGCTCCTTTGCTCACCATGTCCTCAATAAGACTCCCCACTGGCACAGCTATAGAGTCCAGGTCTCAGCCTAACTGGGCAAGCTAAAGCCTCCATTACCCTCTCTGTCCAACCAGTGCTTCGTGTCTCTGCCCAGGTAGCTGATACATATACACACACACTTTGACAAGAGGTTATACAACCACACAGACCTTCCTGGGAAAAGGCTGGCACAGGTTCTCCAGCTGTGCCACTATTATCCAGACCATATGGTAGTAATTCCTGCCACCACCCAGTTAATTATCAGCTACTAAAAGGCCCTTAAAAGGGTGTCCAATTATTACTGTGCAATATTATTATCCAATTGGTAATGTGACTATTCAGTCTTAAGGCTTATTGGAGTGGCTTATTACAATAAACTCTATAAATATATAATGTACTCTAAAGCATACTTTATCTCTACATAAACCAGCCACAAGTAGAAGGTTTAAAAAATATTTAATAATAAATAATCAAAATACAAGACAAAACTCCTACACTACAGAAATATCTAAGAGTTCAGAGATCATACAGAAACTTAAAATAATACAGTAGTACAGGTCTGATTTCAAAGAACAATACCTAATTAATCTTTACTAGCTTTAACTAATCTTACAAGAAATCACAGTGCTAAAACTTACATGTGAGCATAAGGCAAAGTGCTGAGTTAGATGTCCAAAGTCAAAATGATCCCAGTTTCTCACTCAACAATAGTTTTTAAACACTAACCAACAGCTCTGTTGAGGCCCTCCCAAATTACATCATTTTGACTTTTATGTTTTCCCAGTATTCATATTGCATCATCTTGACACCTGGTCTGAGTTCTCAGGCCACAAACTACATTATTTAACAATCTAACACTTGCTCAGAAACTGACAACAATACAAGGCATTTCACATATACACTCTAGCAGAAACCAGAGCAATAAAGCACCTTCCACATGTAAAGTCTGGTCATAAACTTGAGCTTTAAAACAATGGGCATGAAACCTTTATCCAGTCTCACTGGAGCTGACTTGTAAAACATGAAAAGGTCACAACATGCTTCACTGGGCCAGTATGTTGTCACATATTTTGCAATTCCACATTTCACAGTATTCTTTTACACACCAGAAAACATGTCTGTATTTTACATTTAATTATACAGTTGATAAAATGATGTATCAAATTCTATTTGACTAGGCTGGCAGCCTTTGCCCCCCTCTCCCGAATCATCACAGATGCTCATTTCCCTTGTCCTCTAGTACAAACAGAAACCTGGGCCAGCTTTGGTCAGTAGTAACTGGAAATAAATGAAGGTAACCTTAAGACATTTACACCTGTAATTGCACAGACAGGATCCATTGTTATTAACTGAGACACTGGTGAGTCACTGCTCTTCAGATAGCACTACTTTAGCACCTTATGACCTTAAAGAATGAACAACACAAAAGATAATTTCTGTAACAGCTTGATGTTTTATCTTACTAAAATAAGAATGTAGATAATAATGAGAAGGAAAAGAACATTCTAACTTCTGGCATTGAAAAGGCACTGTGCAGCTTGGTGATTTAGTAGATAGGCTCTCTACCTCATAGGTCCAGCGTTCATTTGTGTCCACTGTTCACTGCTTGTATGTACTTTGCATGTTCTCTTCATATCTGCATATGTTTTTGTGAGTTGAACTGGCTACCCTAACCTGTGCCTTTATATTATATTATATTATATTATATTATATTATATTATATTATATTATATGAATCCCTGCTGTTGTGGCCCAAGTCATAGCTGATAAGGGTATGAGATGACTGTCAAATTTACATAGTTAACAAGTGAAGCAAACAAAAATACATGCAGATCTTACAAAGAACTGTTAAGAAAAATATTTCATCATATGTTGTCACATATTGCCCATCCTTTTCTTGGACATCAGCATGCATCTTCCCTCAGTTTAAGATATGTGACCACTATAGCATGGCAACGTATTTAAATTATCAGGCTTGTATTATTTCCACTACATTTAGTTTACTGTGTCAACACTGAGAAATCAGCATATTAACAGTCATGCTCACACATACTGTGTGCTATAAACATGTAGTACATAGATATACGGTATGCTATAAACTTGTAGTACATGTTCACACATACTATCTGCTATAAACTTTTACAAAATGGGTGACCTGTAGATTGGTACCCTGAATGGAGAATGAACATTCTCCAACAAGGTGTTAATCTACATGTAATGCCCACTGAAAAACTAGTACAATGCTTCAGGGCAGCATATCACCTGCCATGGAGCTTGGACTTAAAGTAACAACAGCTAGCTTTACTTTATGTTCAATAAGCAGCACTTTTGCTGTTTAGCGAGTGTAAAATTAAAAAAAAAAAAAAAAAAAAAAAAAAAAAGGAAAAGCCTGTGTGTGTGTTTATGTCTCTGTGCATGAGGGTATGGGTGCATGAGAGTGAAAATGAGATTGATCAAGTCTTTATTTTACAGTCTTTAAGCAGTAATAAAAAAAAATAAGTAAGTAAAACACAACAATTTTACAGACAGATCCTTCTTTAAGTGCAATAATGCCCTTCAGGGTGTGTATTACTGTGTAAATAATGCCTTCCAGGGTTTATTAACACAGTAACACCTACCTTGTTGGGTATTATTGCTTGCATAGTGCATGTTCACACATACTGTGTGCTATATACTTGTAGCACATGTTCACACATACTGTATGAACTATAAACTTGTAGTACATGTTCACACCTACTGTGCACATACAGTATGCTATAAACCTGTAGCATATGTTCACACATACTGTGTGCTATAACATCGTATATGTTCACACATATTATGTGCTATAAACGTGTAGTATATTTTCACACCTACTGTCTACTACATACTTGTAGTATGTTACTGTTGTATATACTTGTAGCATATGTTCACACATACTGTGTGCTATAACATCGTATATGTTCACACATATTATGTGCTATAAACGTGTTGTACATGTTCACACCTACTGTGTGGTACATACTTGTAGTACATTAGTGTTGTACATACCTGTACGACTCTTTTAAGTTCTGAAGTTTGTATACCTTATTTTATGCATATCACGGCTGTGTCTCAGTGAACTGTAACATTTTAGCCTGCAGGTCTAAGACATGCACCCTGCAGTCTTTGAATGCACAGATGTGTGCACACTGATGTTAGCTTGCACACCTCTTATATGTACACTAGAAATATCTCAGATCAGTGTTCAGCTGTGAGTGGCACATTGCATTGCAAATGACCATATACCACTATTGGCTATGTAATAATGCTTTGCATTCCATTTCCACTATCTTGTCATATGTTTGCTGTTGGAATGAATCCATTTCCCACTGAGTATTTCATGCGGTTAATGTACTAATAGCTGTTTATTATTTTAGTACCATGTTGTACAACCTGGACACAGTATAGTAATTATTTTTTTCTTTCACTTTCCTGTCCTTTCATCTCTTCTAACATGATTTATACTGTTTTACACATGTATCTTAGTGGTACATTGTTTTCTCTTATTTTGTAAAATCAGTAAATGTGTATTGATGTTCTTTGTCCATGTCTTAGACTATGCCATGGTATACCTAATCACTCCCTATAGATAGTTTCATGAACAGAATCTAGGTCTCACTATCAATATTGAGATTTTTTTGTGTTATGGGATACTAACGCTTGTATAACATTAGCTATACATAACAAACAGCACACAAGCTTTTGAAATCTACAACTAAAATATGTAAATGTTGTTTATGCATAGCATTTATGATATGATTGTAGGGGTTTCCGCATACTGCAGATATTCCCTATGTAACAAAGGTTATTTTCATGTCTACATGAATGTCAGACATTTATGTTACTGTTGCATAAATCTAAAATGGGTATAAAGACTGAAATCACATACCTACTTAACAAAAAAACAAACAAACAAACAAAGTAAATTGGCACATTATTACTCCAAGACATGTGATTTATTGTCCTGTATCTGTACTTAACTATTTACACCTCCTGCTTTCTGTATTGAACAGTTCCTGTTTAATGTTCTGTTGTGTAGCACACGTGTGAAATTGTTTTAGGCTTCTGCTATGCTGTTTCTGGTTGTATGAGTGCCAAACAAAAAGGAAAGAGTAGTATTTAATATATATTCAGTATTGTTACAGTGATGTCGGCATGTGTCTTAGTCAGAAAAAAACTGGCATCATGTAGCTGGAGAAGTGCCCTCTGTGATGATACAGTATGTATGCTGTCTGGCTTTGTACTGGAAAATGAACACTGGTGAATGAAGAAAAATATTGCCCAAATATAAGTGAAGGTGATTTTAAAGAGGGAATGAAAGTATTAATGACTGATTAAAGTCAGAAACTAGTCAAGTGATTAACTTAAGTAAAATATTGAAGAAATGCAATATATTTAGCTATTCAGAAGGTGTTTTGGGGTTATAAGTCGAGTGGAGAGAAAGGTGTAGATAGACGGAAGGGTGCAGGTGGATAGTAAAGCAGAAGATAAATTATTTGTTTTGACTAGTGAAAAAAAAAGATTGAAGAGGTAAGGATGTAAGTTAGAGTAAGAACAAAATTACAACATAGACAGTCAAATTATGGATAGATGACAGTAGAGACACGTGCATTGCCAAAGGGTGGAGAGGTGATGCCGCAAAGATTTTTTGAAGGAAAAGATGCCACTGCAGGTTCTGATAGATAATGGGAGAGAGTTCCAAAGCTTGGCAATCGAGAAGGACTAAAGCATTTTGCCAGCAGAAAGTTTAGGTTTGTCTATTTGCAGAAGAAGTTGATTAGTTATATTAGCATTAGTTATGTTAATCAGAAGGTGCAGGACTTGCTGCCCCCCTTGCGCTTACTGGATCTGTTTGCCAGGCTTGATTGAATGCACTTTGATATATTGAGTGTTTATTTTGTACGCAGTCATGCCCCTATGTGGAAGATGGCTACTCTTTGACAGTGAGATTATTAGTGACAGGTGGGTGATATGAATGTGGAAAACAATTACACCTTAACAGTGGGATAACAGTGACAGCTGACTCGGATGTTTGTTATGTGGGAGGTGATTACTCTCTGACAGTGACTTAATAATGACAGGTTAGATACGTGCATGAGGGTTAGGTCCTAATAGTGGGATAGTAGTGACAGCTGACATGACGTTAGCTGTGATAAAGTGGGTACATCCTGACAGTGGAATAATAGGGATCATTGGTGTCACAGAATGGCCAGTTTGTTAGCTTAAGGTGGACAATGGTCATTGTGAAAGTTTCTGAATAAAGGTATAGCCAAGAGGAAGTCTAAGTGCTGCTTAACTAGGAATCATTTAGGTTTGTGCTTTTTAAAAAATACAAACTGTGTTGTCTATGTACATGCCATTGAAATTCGTATTGGATTGAATATGTAAATAGCTTTTCGAAACATTTAACTTTCTAGAAATTCATTCCTTCTTTTAACCTTATCT
>NC_056737.1:952848801-952858801 GCF_019279795.1 Protopterus annectens
GATGTAATTTTCCTTTTTCCTATAGTAGCAGTATCTTTTTCATGTAGGATACAATTAAAGTCACCTGCTAAAATAATATCTCCTGTAGAGAATGATATGATCTTATTAAGATGGTATTTCACTGTATTAATACCAATTCCTGGTATCCAATATACATTGATTAATGTATATGTCTTTCCATTAATTTGTATTGTAACCATACAAAACATTCCTTTATCATCTTCATAAGACTTAATAGTTTTAGGAATGGGCATACTTTTATTCCATAAAATAGCCACTCCTCTTTTTTTCTGAGTGTGCTCTGAACTAACTAATACTGTATATTTATTTGTGTCTAATTTATCAATATCTTTTTTCAAGAGATGTGTTTCTTGAAGGAATACTAAGTTGGCCTTATGTAAATTAATGTATCTCATTAAGCTTGCCCTTTTACATGGATTATTCAGTCCATTAATGTTTAAAGAAATTCCTTTTAGGGAAGTCATTTGGTATTTTTAAAATATATAAAACTTATAATCAGAATAACAATTAACAAAATAAGTAGTGTTATACCTCCTCCTTTAGGTGTACCATTAAATATAGCTGTATTTATTGAAACTCTTATGGGATTTTGTATAAGCTTCAATTTTGTTTGTAGTGACAATGAGCTTACAAAATGTATTGTGGATGTCAGAACTATATACAAACAACAGTAAACAGAAGAAAATAATATAAAGTTAAACCTTGCACCCAGCCTGGAGTTAAAAACTCCAACTTTGAGTAGCACATACCACTCAAGTTAACCCCCTACCCTAAGCAGCAGTACCTCAGCTGCCACCTTATCAATTTAATACTAGTTATTATTAACTAAAGTTAACATCTTTCAATTAGATTATCTAGTAAGACAAAGCTAAACATTAGATAAATCAGCATCATATAAACAAATGGAAACTTTTAAAAACAATTCATACTGCTATGTGCATCTATTTAATATAATACATTTATAATCAAATAACATTCAAATAAACTTGATATTAGGAACTAAAAAGAGAGAGAGAAATAAAAGAAGCGAGAGAGAGAGAGAAAGAGAAAAAAAATAAAAAGAGGGCATATCTACATATTAATTTATTCAAAGTTTGCAAAAATAAGTTCTGATGTTCATTTAAAGTCAATAACTTAGGCTATTATGGTTCAGACATTACATATATTAAGATGTACCTATTTTCTGTCATAGAAATGCAGTTAACAGCTTCTAAAAGACTTTAAATTACTTGCATCAAAGCTTTTTTCTCATACTTATTATTGCCAGTAAAATAAAATATTTATGTTCATAAAAATGGCTACAAATCATACTGCATAGCTATGCAAATTCCCAGACATACTTGCATTATTGTGAAGAAAGCCATCTGTATTTTATATATCTGAACTGCTGCTTTAAAATATGTCACATGACAACTTCTTTTAAGATAAAATCATAATGATATTTATGCTTGTCAGTTAGATAAGTCAAATGAATTGTAGCATTGTATATGTTTAAATCATAAGTATTTACATACATTAATATGTTGCAGTCAAGTAAACTTTCAAAAACATATGTATATATGTTTTACTTTCTATGCCTTCTAAAATGTCACATTTGCTTACTATGGGATACTGAATCATTTAAAACAGGGGTGTCCAACCTTTTGGCTTGCTGGGGCCGCATTGAGTGAACAGAAATGGTCTTGGGGCCGCATATAAAATATATCATATAGTTAACTCTTTCGTTGCTCCGGAAGACCACAGTCAACCTCCTGGCTATACTGTAGGTGCATTTGAACAATGAATAAATGGAATAAATGCCTAATATTTGCCTTAAAATTCTAATTCTCATTCTAATTCTAATTCTCTAATCTAACAGTTAACTCTAACATCTTAGTTAATATATATATATATATATATATATATATATATATATATATATATATATTTTTTTTTTTTTTTTTTTTTTACAAATAAACAGATATTCACTACAGCACTAGCATTTCTCACTGGGAAAACCATTCCAGCAGTCCAGCTAAATAAAATTGTCAACATCAGCAGTCCTACAATACTATAATCCACAAAATAACCCAACAAATTTGCAATAAAGTAAAGAATTCACATTACTGACTTAATAAAACAATTCTGAATAAGCTACAAGTGTCTCACCCAAACAAATACTGGTGCCAGAAATATGGCCTCAAGCTAAATGCCAAAAAATGCATCATCATCCCCTTTGAGGAGAGTGATGTCCCCACAAATTATCACATTAATAACAATGTTGTAAGCACACAATAAGTCGTATGGTACTTGGGCACCCAGGTTGATAGAAACCTGACTTTTGACCACCACGTTGTCTCCTTTGTAAGGAAAGCTTTTTACATGGCCCACTTCATTAGTAAGGGTACCTCATCCAGGGACAAGGAGGTCATAACATCCTTGTATTCTTCCTTCTAAGAGCCATTATTGAGTGCAATGCCCTTTTGGCATGTGCCTCAGCAAAACACCCTGCCAAAAAGACTACAACCATTTCTGACAAAAAAGGTCAAAGGACTTAGTTATCCAAACAGACTAAAAAGCTTCTTGCTTTCCTCTGTCTCTCACTGGCCCCTATAAAGTTCATCATTGGCTTGCTTTCCAGGCTAAGAAAGATCCTGCCTTAAGAGACTTCCTCTACCTCAAATACTGGTTATACTTAAGCGCTCACTACAAAGACCACAGCCTTCACTGCAACATAAACAAGCCACTTTTATGGACAGGTTCTTGACACAAAACCCTTCAACTTCTGTGAAAAGCTCTCTCATTATCAAACAATGTAGTTCCAGCAACGATGGCTGGATGGATAGCCATAAATGTAGTCCTTGGGTAAGTAGCATAGCCTTCATCAAACCAGATGGAAAATCCACATACTAACCTTTCCCAGCTGGATGGCTAAGATCTAATATTGGTTACTCAAGTCTGGTTGCCCAAGAAGAAGGCATGTTTAACTAAAATTCCATTTGCAAAATTATATTCAGTATACATATTAAATCTCTCTCTCTTACACACACACACACACACATATACACACACACACACACACACACACACACACACACACACACACACACACAAAAAAGCCCCTACTTTTAAAATAGGCAACCTCAGTAATCACATGATACCCACTCACTGAATGAAATTGTCTGGAAGTCAAAATATCTGAAAAAATCATAATAGAGATGGATTCATCCATGTAATTTCCACCACAAAAGGACCATAAATAAATCAACAAACAACTACTCAGCAAAAAGTAAATCAATAAGAAAACCATAAACTATAATGCTACATACTGGTGTAAACATATAACTTGTGTCAATCCCCAGGTTAATCCATACCAAAATATTGTTTCAGAGCTTCAGCTATGTACAAACAGCTTTCTCCTAAAAACTTTACTCATTGATATTTGCCTTGCTGTAATTATAATTCTAAAAAAAAATGTTTTTAAGTTTATTCTGTACCTCAATGATTCTCACTGTTACGAGATGTAATCCCTGCCATATTGTATGAGTATTACATCCATAATTTGCTGTCTCTCTCTACGTATTGTATTATATTGTTTTGTGTTATTTTTGGAGCTTTTCTCCACGGGCCTCCGCTGAAAATGGACCTGTGTCCAGTCGGACTTTCCCGGTAAACAAATGTAAAATAAAATAAAATAAATAAAAATAAACTTCCCTCCAATCTAAAGCCATTTGACATTCAGACATTTTAATTTGTGCAGAAGTTACTCACAGACTGACAGTTTACTGAGCTGTAATGCTGACCTTCACTTTTGAAAAAAAACAAATTCCCAGACTTTGTCAATAGCTCAAAGTGTAGAGAGGATTATTTATTTATTATATATTTATTTATTTTTGGAAAACATCTTTAAAACTGTTAAATTGATTACACACCCAGAAACACAGACAAGTTATTATGATTATGTAAACCACAGACTGCTGCAAGAAATCAAAGTCACATTAGCACTCTATACTTATGTCCGAACAGATGAATCATACCTGTCAATTCCAAAAGAAGTAAAGTAGCTTAATAAGAAGGCTATTTGCAAGGTTACATGGCAGTTTACATTGGAAATAAGCAGAGATATTAAAAAGGCTCTGTTTTTCATAATTATGCCAAAGTCTTCTAAGGTATATACAACTTCTGATTTAGTATGGAACCATACCTCTCAACCTTAGAGCAAGAAATCTGGACAAAGCGAAAAATAAAAGTGGGACACAGGCCCAAAAATAATTATGCATCACAGACACCATTGAAACAACTGTAGCTGCAAACATTATACATCACTTTATAATCTTTATATCCCATTATTGTCAGTTATAAATTATATGGCTCATTCAGTCCTGCCTTCTTTTGCATCAAAGAAAACCATGCTTTGAAATGACAAATGCATTAAAAATAATAAATAAAACACATTGCATCAACATCCTGCAACTTCCTACCTGCAAGCAACCACAGAGCTTTTACTGAAACTAGGGCTGCTTGTTTCCCCAGAATGACAGCTCTCCCTAATTAAGTCTAATGGTATACAATCTACCAGTATCTGGACTACCTGAAATAAATTAAATTATAGCCTGTAAATTGAAAGTACACTTTGTTTAATTAAACTATATTTCTAAGCCCACTTACTATATTTTTTCAGTAACATTCCACTATCCATTTCCAGGTCACTTTACAAGACATTGGCAGTGGTAGACTTGGCATCCTTCAGAACCCCACAGGCCCATGCTAATACATTGTCCATTAAATTTAAATATCCGTCCACTGTAAATGGCAAGAAGCTATGTCTTAAAAAATCTACTTCTGGCATGCATACCCAAGTATTAGGTTTTGAACAAAGAAACATATTCTCCACAGTCTGTAAGTCTCTGTCTTTAATAATCATCTACTGTTGCAGCACTCCCAACACATACATACGCACACACATACACACTAAAATCCCCAACATTTAAAAAATTACATTGTGCCCACTTGATTTGCCAGTATTGATGATCCGCCAAAGCTATGCTTACTGTTGTCCAATCTACCACTGCTTAGAACCCACCAATAAAAAAACAGTACTAGGTGCTTTTTTGTTTGTCTGAAAAAACAATACAACTTTATATGCTACAGTCCCACATAGTCAGTCCACTACTGACCCATTAACCCCAGGCTGATGTCTCATTCTTATTCCCTGGAACTGCATTACCTTGGATGACTACTTTTATTTCCTAAGCAAAATACACAAATTGGAAGATGAGGCAAAAATCCAGACATTCTTTGAAAATCCATACAGTTAAGAGGCATGAGTTCATGTTCAATACAACACTCTCCCTGTCAGGAAAGCCGCAATTTAATGAAAGTGTACTCTTAATGTATGATATATTTGTGAGCTAACTTGTTTGTGTTCAGTAGGTAGACTGATCACTGTTAGCCTCTTTGTGCATGCGTCTCTCTCTCTGTCATGCACACATATATATACACACACACACACACACACACTCTTCTACTTTCATGCACACAATTCTGCTTTCGTGCATGCACTCACTCACTCCGTACTTACCTATTAACACAGGTAATTGCTGTCCCTTTCAAAGGCAACAGCGGCAAATCCATACATGAGTCCCTCTTCAGCGAGAACACACACACACACACACACACACACACACACACACACACACACACACACACACACACACACACTCTGATTGTTCGGCGCAAAATAATGGCGTAAACACATTGATCCTTTTTGGCTCAAAAACAAAACTAGAAGGGTGCTTTGGCGCATGCACACACCGACATTAGCATTACAGGTCACGGGAGCGAAAAACACAAAACAAAAAAAGTGTTTTGGGTCATGCATACATCGATGTTGCAGTTAGAGGTTGAGGGCCATATGGAAGAGCTCTGAGGGCCACATGCGGCCCGCGGGCCGCAGGTTGGACACATCTAATTTAAAATCATTATAACTTTCATATTTTATAAATTATAACATGAATAAGTAAGTAGTTATAAAAAATAACTCACATTTAAATGTTATAGAGTTCATTTTCCATCGCAGAGTCACATTTGCAGCAGTTCTACTTCCTGGTAGAGTGTTCTTCTTGAATCTGCAATGTGTCAGTGTGAATTCAGGGGTCAAAGTTCAAATTGACTGTATTCAGCTTCTCTGCATGAATTCTGAGTGTTGAAGCTTTTAAAACAACTCGAGGACACTATTCACGAGATAACCCACATCCCAAATTGTCTCCCTTAACATTTGGTGGGAATTTTGATAAATGCAAGTGTCTGACATTCATTTAGCAATATAAATGAAACTAAACAGAGCAAAACCTTCGCAAAGTATTTTACAAGTTATTACAGCCTCCATGACAGTGAAACTAAGCCCACAGTTATTAATATATAATACAACTAATTTTTATGCCCCTATTCAATTTTTTATGCAAATCTTATTATTTGCCTGTATCAGTAATATCAAAAGCATGTAAATGTACTTATATAAAAGAAAAAGAGATAGAGAGAAAAGAAAAAAAAGAGAGTAGAAAATAAAAAGAGAGTAAGAGAAGAAATAGAAAAATAAAAAAGGAAGCTATAAAAAGTATCTACAGTGGAATATTACTTGCTGTTTATATTAATAAAGATAGATATGAAACATATTATTTACTACTATTTAGTTCTAATTATTAGTAATTAAAGCATGACAGATTATTTGTAAACAAGTATAAGCAATAGAATCATGGGAAAATAATTAGCAACAGTATTTAAACAGCATATATACTTTTTTTACAAGGAATTAATAAGTTATTATTCCACTTATCATATTTTCATTACACTTCTCTCCCTGCCCTCCCCCACCCCTTACTGAATGCATAATCTAAAAAGGATATCATTATTTAAAACAAAAGAAAAAAAATGTATCACATTACTAACCTTGAGTCTCTTTGTCACAAAGAGAAACATATTGAATGATAGCTTGTTATTAGTTCCTCAGATATTTTGACTATTTATGAAACAAAAACAGTTCTTTGTACACAGAAAATAACTTTGATTAAATCTTTTTCAGAATATTTGTGGCTTTCTGAAAATGTAGTAACTGTATTTAAGAAGATTAATAGTGAAGAAAAGAGAGAGAGAGAAAAAAAAGAAAAAACATAGAACAAGTCATTTGTTTTTTAGTCTTTTTTTCTTCTCTGAAGTCTTCCATGAAGCTTCTGTTGCCAACCTCTTTAATGAAGGACTAGCCCATTCCATTTCCTATATTTTATCCAAAATCTTATTTTTTTGATAAACAGCAATGCAGAGTCTAAGTCTTCAAAAATTCTGGGGCCATCAGGAAGAAAGATTTTAGTTTGGCAGGAAACAGAAGGTAGGTTTTAAACTGTGCTTTCTTAAGCTCTCTTATTAATGGCAGAAAAACTTTTCTTTTAGTTATTACCAAGGAAGAATAGTCATTGTCAAAACGCACAGTTGCCTCATTAATTTTAACAGGTGCTTTAGCCCAAGCAGATTTAAGTACCATCTCTTTATCAAAAGATGATAGAAATCTAACTATAACTGATCTAGGATACTTTTTGTTAGAGTTAGAATTAGATATGGATCTATGTGCTCTTTCGATACCAAAAGAAAATGCTTCTGGCAAGTCTAAAGTTTTAGGGAGCCATGTATTTAAAAAATAAGTAATATTGTTACCTTCTATATTTTCTGGCAGTCCAAAAATCCTAATGTTATTGTGCCTAGATCTATTTTCCAGGTCATCAAGTTTAGTTTGTAGATGTGTGTTCTGTTTCAGCAAAAACTCAATGTTGATTTCTTCTTCTTGGATTCTATTCTCCATGTCATTTACAGTCTCTTCTATGCCTGTAATCTGAGTCTTCTGTTGTTGCAAGTCTATATGTAACAAATCTATTTGTTTTGTAGTTTTCTATGAAGGTATCAATTTTAGTATCCAGTTTATCCATTTTGGCAGTAAGTTGCTGGATTGTAGATATCAGAGACTGAAGTTCTTTCTTGATGCTGGAATCTTGAGAATTTGTCTTACTGGAACTCATTTCAAACAGAGGAGCTGACAGAAAAATTTCCAAGGTGTTTTCTGACAGGAATATTATTAAAATTCTCTTTCTTTTTTAGATATTATTTAAGAAATAGATATTCCAAACGTATTTAGAAAGAAAATTACTTCATAAATTAATTTTTAAAGTAATTATTTCCTGTCAGTGCTGTGAAATTGGTGGAGCTGAAGAAATCTGCTGCTATCCTGTGTTCATCCTTGGCCACGCCCCACTTTTGTCTTTTTTAATGGACTACTACATATGGTTTTCTCACATCCATTTTTTGAACCATTGGTAAGGGGTGATCCTTGTGATATACATTTCATCATTCTCTATAATGATTCATGGTTCATATTTCCAATGTTTGTCAGCTACATCTATATTGTAGCAGTTGCACAATTCCCAGTGCAACAGTCTTGACACATTATTGTGCCTTTCAGTATATGGGACTTGACATGATGCGTGTGATTGTGCACAGCTGTTACATGGAACTCTGCATAAGTATGAATGTGCACAACTGCTACACAGGACTGCAAGTGATAAGTATGAATGTACACATACCCTATATGGGACATCATGTGATGACTACAAATGTACACATACCCTATATGGGACATCATGTGATGACTACAAATGTACACATACCCTATATGGGACATCATGTGATGACTACAAATGTACACATACCCTATACGGGACATCATGTGATGACTACAAATGTACACATACCCTATATGGGACATCATGTGATGACTACAAATGTGCACAGACCCACTATGGGACTGCACATGATGACTACAGATGACAATGGCCCTTATATGGGATTGCACATAAGTCTGACTGTTCAAAGCCCCATATGGGACTGCACATGATGACTACAAATGTGAGCAACCCTTACATGGGACTTCACACGATGACTATGAATGTCCTGGAATGCATATAATGATTTCAAAAAGTCTGCTTATGTTACATTTTAAAAAGCTCTCCTTTTTTCATCAATGAACAAAACATGCTGGATTGTGCTTTAGTAGCTTCCAGACTGGTACTATCACATCTAAGAGGTTAAGGTTAGACATGGACAAAGATTTGAGAAAACCTGTGAAATGCATAGGAGATCTTTTAGCCATGAGGTTTTTGCACCTTTACAATTGCTTTAACTTTTGGACTGCTTGGTTTAAGTTCTTCTAAAGACAATACAAGTCTCAAAAACTTGTTAGATGCTGCACTGCTCCAGCACGTACTTCTGCCCAGCTTTAGGACTCATTACCTTACGCTGTCCAGTAGTTTTATTAGTCATGTCATGTTCCTCAGACTGGAATATCCTTTGTTAAAGGTAAGCACATCCGCTAGACTTTCAGCTATTATCACTACAGCTTTCTGGAGGATATTTGGAGCTGAAGAGGTTCCAAAAAGGTACTTTTGAAATCCATATCTCCCAAGAAGTCAGTTAAATATTAATAGCTTGGAAGAAGTTTCATCTAGTTAGTATACCACTACTTTGCTACAAAAGTAGGATAGAATTTAACATTAGTCATTGTTGCAACTCCTTTTTCAGTGATCTAAATTATTTTCCATTTTTTACCCAATTGCTTAAATTTTGAGCAACCTATCTCTCTCTCTCTCTCTCCATATTATATAGGTATGTATATATATATATATATATATATATATATATATATATATATATAAAAAAAGATATGGTTGACCTTCATAATTTCAATGGCTACAATGGTGAACGTCCACAACACTGAGCCATTTCTGAGAAATCTGTACCTCCAAAACCTCAGAAAGTCGACAAGACATTGAAAGTCGAAATTTCTGACTGCACCACACCTACAAACAAATTCTAGCATGGGTCAAAAAGGGGGCGAGTTTTTGCAGTTCAGAATATCAGTGTTTGAGGTTTTGTGAAGGGGGAATTCAGAGTTTGTGGA
>NC_056737.1:952861301-952871301 GCF_019279795.1 Protopterus annectens
TTTCTGCTATATGCACCATCCGTTTTTTTTTTCTCTCTCGAATTGTTAATCTCAGTTGTAAATTCATTACTGTTTGTATTTAATCCCAAATGTAAGTTCATCATTGTTTCTTTTTACGATGGAGCTTTTCTCCTTGGATCTCCACTGAAAATGGGCTTCTGGCTCAGTTGGACCAACCCGGTTAACAAATGTCAAATAAATAAAAATAAATAAGTAAATAAGCATATCTTGGCTCTTTCCTACTTCAGCACTGTTTTGAGCTTTAAATATTCGTTTGTTGGTGAATAAGTCACTCAGGAGCTGTACATTTTGAATTATAATATGCATATCTTGGCTCCTTCCTACTTCAGCACTGTTTTGAGCTTTAAATGTTCATTTGTTGGTGAATAAGTCACTCAGGAGCTGTACATTTTGAATTATTTTACTCTTTTGCTCATATCAAGTGCCTCACAAGAACTGTAACATAAAAAAATGATTGTCTTTATTGATTTTTCCAAGGTACTCTACTTGAAATTGCAATCTGCTTTAATTGTACTTTTATTTTATTTTATTCTATTTTATCTTATTTTAGTTTAGTTTATTTGTATTCTGACATACAGCACTCTCCATGGACTTTGACTCACGGTACTCCAAATGATTCAGCTTATACCTTAACTATTCCAAAACATGCAAACAAGCTTCTATGGTTTCAATGCTTTAAATATAGATTTAAGAATCATATTAAATTTAATCCCTATGACAAGGCATTCATGCATTTACTTATCAGCTTTTTTGACCAGAATTTGTCAATGGTACTATTTACAGCATGAAATAAATTCATACTACCAATACTGCTGCAACTGATAACTTCATCACAATCTAATTTAAGCAACGTATTCATATAATCATAAACACAAATATTTACAGTCTACTGTCCTCATTTTGTCTCTGCTACATTCATATCTTACTGCAGCACTCAATTTCAGCTTTCACAGATTTTTTAGAAATGGTTACAACCACCACAAGGCTTGCAAGTACTAATGAAGGTTTTGCAATATGTTTCCTTGAGCCCATGACCACATACCTTGCATTAAATGAAGCTCATGCCTAGCCTATAGCCATACCATGCTGAATACACCCAATCTCATATGATTATGGAAGCTAAGCAGGCTGGGGTGTCTTCTGTGCAGAATCTACATGCCCTCCCTGCAGTTGGATGGGTTTCCTCCAGGTGGTCTGGTTTCTTCCCACATAACGAAGACATGCTGTCGGTAGATTGGACACTCTAAATTGGCCCTAGGTGTGACTGTGTGCATGCGTGTGCCTTCTATGGAAGGTTGAGTGCCAGGCTGGTAACTTGACACTGTAATACTCCACTGCCAATCATTCTGCAGACTGTTGTTCCGCTGTGGTGACCCCTAACCGGGAAAAGCCAAACGGAGAAGGAAAAGAAGCTCATTTATTAGCACTATCTTGGAAAACTGCATGACATAAATAAATAGTGCTGTTTTTTTTTCTTTCTTGGTTTGTTTCTGTTCTCTTTCTCATTTACAGTCTTTATTTTACATGCTTTCATCTCTTCAGCCATGCTTTTCAGCGGAGTGTTCAGATATTAACTCTCTGTATACCCATCACTTGCTTTTTTCACTGTGTAATCAGCGTCCCTTAATAATCTGCCAAGTCCTTGATAATTTCTCTTCCATACATAGTTCTACCTTACATTAATGAATCATACAGGTCGCTGTCTTCACAGACTCACTCTGTACTTGAGTTCAGTCCCATAAGCATCAGGTGTCACCAGCAACCTTTGATTTCTGTTGAAAAATAAATACCTACATATGGCAGATTTTTCTTTGACTCAGCATAAATATGGAATTTATTTCTGAAGACAAAAATCTTAAGTATGGAATTTATTTCTCAAGACAAAAATCTTGCCTTTCTCTTTTTCCTAAGACTAAAAGTGTTAATACATTAATTACTTCTTAGAACATAAAGGAGCATTATATACTGTGATTTTCCAAGTTTACTAGCAGAGTATACAGCTCAAAAAACTGAATACAAAGCTTCTGCAGTTTCAATGAAGTAATCTCAAGTCAAAAAATGAAGAAATCTAGCTGAATGATGCAGTGCATATGTTTACAATGACAAACAAAATATATTGTAAATTACTGAAAAAGGCTTAGCTGCGGTGGTGCATTGGTGTTGCAGCCTCACAGCAAGAGGTTTTCTGGTTCAGTTCTCAGCTATTGCTCTTTCTGTGTGGAGTTTGCATGTCCTCCTTGTGGCTGACTGAGTTTTAAAGACATGCAAGTGAGTATGTGTGTGAATGTGTGTGTCTTCTGTGAAGATTGGGTGCTGGGCGGGCAACCTGACACAGTAAAAACACCACTCCCAATCAATATGCGGACCAGTGATCCACTGTGGTAACCCCTAACTAGGAAAAGCCAAAGGACATTGCTACTAAAAAAGGCTTAGCGTGATGCGGAAGCCTTAATTGGGAAAGTTTCCACATCATGTTAAGATGTTGTGATTCAGGGATCCCATCCCCCAATATGGTTATACCCTGGTGGGGGCTATAACACATACAGCAGTCTTACTAGGGTAGCTGCAGAAGTCTGGGGGAGCAGCTCATGCTAATGAGCCAGGTTCTATTCCCACAAAAATGGCAATGACTCCAGATTAACTTGGCTGAGTGATTCTCTGAAGTACTCCTCTTAGTTAATTTTTTCTGTTGCAGGAAAAAGTAAACAAACACTGTCATTTGACAGCATTCACCCATTCGCTCATAAATCTTAGGTTATATCACACCAGTCAATTTTAGAAGAGTCATTTTACTGTGTGTGTGTGTGTGTGTGTGTGTGTGTGTGTGTGTGTGTGTGTGTGTGTGTGTGTGTGTGTGTGAGTACGTGTGTGTGTGTGTGTGTGTGTGTGTGTGTGTGTGTGTGTGTGTGTGTGTGTGTACATGTGTGTGTTTGTGAGTTAGGACATGCATATGTGTGTCTGTGAGACATGCATATAACTGGATATGTGTGTGTGCTTTTGTGTGTGTGTGTGTGTGTGTGTGTGTGTGTGTGTGTGTGTGTGTGTGTGTGTGTGTGTATGTGTGAGAGAAGATTTGCATGTGTGTCTGTGGGGACATACATGTGACCGAATGGATGTGTCTGTGTGCGGGTGTGCGTGTATATGTGTGTGACTGTGTATATGAGACAGGACATGTGTATGTGTCTCTGTGGGGACATGTATATAACTGAATGAGTACATGTGTATATGTGCACACCTGTGTGTGTATTGGAGCATATGCATGCATGGCTGAGTCAGTGTTTCATTGAATGTGTGTGAGTGTTATGGAGCTCTTTTGTGATTGTGTGTGTGTGTGTGTGTGTGTGTGTGTGTGTGTGTGTGTGTGTGTGTGTGTGTGTGTGTGTGTGTGTGTGTGTGTGTGTGTATGTGTGAGATTTTGTGTGTATGCTCATGGGTGCCTGAATGTGTGTTTATGTGCATGCTGGGGGAATCCTATGCTGTCACAATGCATGAATTGGTAGACAAAACACAGGTGCAGTCAGTTCCAGCTGTAAAGTGTTGAGTTCAAAGACCTTATAATGTGCTGCTAATGAGGCATTTCTCTGTGCTGCTTTACCATGTCTCTGAATCTCAGATTACTGTCATGTTAATTAACCCAACCAGCACTGGCCAATTCTGAGGCTGGACAGAGCATCTTTGATACCCTATGATGCTTCTGAGAGTGAGGTTTGAGAATGCTTCTGTTTAGAAATAATTGTTTAGAAATATGAAAAACGATGCTTGTAACAAACTCTTTCATTGCAAAACTGAGAAATACAGCTTTTTCCTTCTATTACTCATGGATGTGATATAACAAAGGTTATCTGCTGAACTCAGAAAGAGGCAGAATCATCTTAAACAAATGAAAATGCAGAACAGAGCAGTAAAGAAGCTGCAGGAGTCAGATAAGTTTAATTCCGAGAGCACATAGCATATGTCCACACAACAGCGTACAGGCTTACAAGGATAAAACAACAGGAGGTAACAAATACAGATACTAAAACTATAAAGCTTTACTTGTACCTCATTTGTAATGCAGGGTTGTGTGATGCACTGTTCCTGTTAGTATTAGCTACTTTAAGACATATGAACACTATATTTTATCACATATACATACATACGTACACAGACACATACATACATTGATACATACATACATACAAACATACATACGTACACAGACACATACATACATTGATACATACATACATACAAACATACATACACAGACACATACATACATTGATACATACATACATACATACATACACAGACATATACATACATACATACACAGGTACATACATACATTAATACAGACATACATACATACATACACAGACATATACATACATACACAGGTACATACATACATTAATACAGACATACATATATACACAGACATATACATACATTAATACATACATACACAGGGACATACATACATTAATACAGACATACATATATACACAGACATATACATACATTAATACATACATACACAGGCACATATAGAGTTAGAATAATTAAATTAAAGGCTTCCTGCAAAAACAAAGCATGCTTATTTTTTTACAGTTGCCTTTGTTAATATTGTCATGAATTGACTAAATGTTCCAAAATCTCTGTGTTCCTCAGCTCATGTCATATCAGTTTACCCCCATCCCCCAGATTTTGTTTTGTGAGTTCAGATGAATTGAGGTAAAAAGTGGAACCCATGTTGGTATGAGGCATTTTTTATCAATATGTCACATTCAAGCATAGGTAATACAGGGTCAAGCATTGGTAATGCAGGGTCTACCCGGTGCTTATGTGGTTTGTTAATAAGAAAAAAAAAAAAAAAAAACGGGTGACCGAACAAAGTAATCTCAGGAAGCATGCCTGAATGTGAGATATTGCTGTGTTACAAATACATTATTAAAAAAAGATATATGTATTACACGACATTCAGATGTTATTGTTGGCAACTGTATGCATTTCTGGCCTCAAAACACATGACAGCCATGAACTTGAACTGGTTGCAAGAGGAAACAATCATACAATGCCATATTGTGTTACTAATATGGTACTGAGGTGTCCCAGTTTCATGTATCCTGAGACAATTATTGCTAGCACTCTGTCCAATCAGATCCTATCAGACAACTCCCTGTCAGAGAGCTTGTCTAACAGAAAACACTGGTGATACCTAGATGGGCACATCCTCATTTCAGGGCATGCAGAAGATGGTGTCATTTCCTGAACCATCAGCATATTCATCTGCTGAGTGTTAGCTGCCTGAAATGAAAGCATTTTGGAACTTATGCACATACTAGGCAAGTGACTATGGGGACCATAATATTCCTAGTCATATATTCCTTTAAGCAGACAAACTTAAGCCACTCTTTTCAAGCACTTAATAATACTCACTTTCCAAATTGAGTAGGGCCATACATGATAACCCTTGTGCAAATTTGTGCCTACCCATCCAGTCATCAATACTAACCTTAAAGGTAACCAAAGTAATATTTTGTTTGACCTGTAGTGGTAACTTATTCCATAGGTTAGGCTAAATAGATTTAAGAAGCTATTTGTTTACTAAGTCTTGTATATTTATTGATGTAGATTTAGGTCATTAGTGCTGGTGTTTCTAGAGTAACTGGTTTTGTGAAGAAATAAGAGGTCAAATAGGACTGAGTCTTCATGCTTCGAAAAGCAAGACATGCAATCACATCTAATCAACCTGAAGGCTACAGAGTTGAGGGAGAGATGAGCTAATCTACTGCAATAGTTGAAGGATTTAAGACCTTTAATTTTCTTGATAAGAAATCTTTGGGGCCTTTCCAACTGAGCAATATACTTGGATTTTTAGATACCAAATGTGTCAATTGTATTCAGTGACTGCTCTGGTAATGAAAGTGTCCACTGGCAGATTGACTTCTTGGATTTTGATGATATTCCCTTGAAAATTAACTGGATCACATAGATGAATTTCCTGACTATGACGGAAGAAATATAATGACTCTATAATGACTCTATAAGTGAGAATTATCCATATAAGTACCTATGTCTGTTATAATGATTTCTGTCTGAAGAGGAGTGCCTTCATAATATATACGGTGAAAACAACTTTTCTGTCAAATGCTACTACGCTACATTTTTTCATTAAGTTTGAGAATGTTTTTGATACACAGTGCATATGCATAATACAGCCTTTGTTGTAGCTGTGTTGTATCAGTAGATGAGCATATAGCAGCACCCAGTTTGCAGTGATCAGCAAGCATGGCCAACCACACTTCTGGCGTATTAGCTTGGATGTCTGCAAAATAAATGCCAAACAGGAGAGGACTCAGAACTGATTCTAGTGGTCCTCATTACTTACAATGTTACATTCAGAGAGGGCACAGAACTGATTTCAGTGGCACCCCAATAGTTACAAATTTACATTCAGAAAGGAGCCCATCAACGTTAACAACTTGGAATCTATTTGATAGCCAATTTACACTCCAACAGACAATGTATGGATTCACATTAAGCTTGTCTAACTTTCCAGTAATACTTGCATGGGAAAAGTGTCAAAAGCATTGTCCAGGTCAAGATAAGTAGTGTACATGGAATAACCACTGCCTATAGTCCCTTTAACCTTTTCAAAGATGCTTCCTAGTTGCAGGAGACAGGGTCTGCCATTCATAAAATCAGACTTATTGGGGTCTGTATCAGTTAAGTTGTCTATGTCTGCATAAATGAGTTCTATTATGATATGTTCTATGGCTTTGCATATAAGAGTGGTGAGGATGATGGATCTATAATTACCCAGGTCTATAGAGGAGTCACCTTTGTGTAGGGGAGTCACAGTGGGTGGTCATCAGATATCAGGAACATATTCTGTAGACAGGCTGAGTTTGAACACTTTAAGTTGAAATTCAGATAGTGCATACTTGGGGGACTGATGAGAATGCAGCCTGATATGTTGCCTGATCCCGTGGAAGTATAACCTTTGACAGAGATTCTAAGACTTTTTCCAAGTCGGTTTCAAGGGAAACTAAATTCTCAGGGATACTAGTGGAAACAATGTGGGCAGGATGGTTAAAGTTAACATTATTTCTATCTGCCTAGATATTAGCTATATCCTTGTATCAGAAATGCTGATATTATTAAAGATTAGCTCAATGCATTTTTAGACATTATTCCTTTGTTTTCTAACACAACTTAAGAAAGATCTGTTGTTGCCTTCAGAATCTTAGTTTCTAGATGAAGGCATGGGCTTTAACAAAACAGTAAAGTTGGAAGGGATTGATGAGATTTTACTTCATGGTGCTGCAACTGTCAGCAGTTTTTAGAACCATATGTTGTATACAAGTCACAACTACTTAATTGTGAAGTCCATTATTTTGCATACATTGTTTGAAGCATTTGCTTAGGATTCTCAGATATGCTAAAATGTCTAGACTGTTTATGTAAGAGATTGACATTAAGCATATATTGTTTTGGAGTCTGAGAAGAAATGCATACATTGAATTAAAACCTGCTTGTTAGAGATTTAGGATATTTACTGCTGTATAATATCTGCTTTATTAATACCAGTACTGTCAAGAAAACAGCATGAAGCAATGAACTGCTGAAACCAGGGATTTTGAATTCAGGTCACAACATCTATAAACATTGCAGTTTGACACGGTGTTTTGTCAGCATCCTTGGTGACCTCAGACAGAATAGTCAGATGGGAAGAGATGAAGATTAACTACATCTCAAAAGAAGTTACGTGTGTATCAGTTGTTCCCCAAATGGCAAGGACAGCATCCATGAGGAGACCCAGTTCTGCTTCACAGGCTGGTCCAATCAAGTCTGTATATTATGTTAATGTTCTAATATTCAATAGTTATTACACAGGGATAAGTGCAAATACAAATTGATAATAGTTTTGTGAGTATTTAATTTATTGTGTTTCAAATCAATAGTAAAGCAATGCAATAAGCCAAAGCTTGGCTTCAGAATACTTATTTTTTTTGCAGGGGCTTTAAGCATTTTGTTATATAGGAGAGGCTAATGAACTTTTCTGTGACTTAATAGGGATTACATTGACTGACTCTCAGAACCTATGGTTCATGCCAAGACTATGTGTGTTTATTTGATGATTCAGTACTGGTTTCTGCCTATGTAAGCTTGAAGTGCATGATAACAAAGTATTCATCCTGTAAAACGTTTATCTGAATTTTTAGTTCACAAAGAAATGTGCTATGCCTCAGACAAGAAACAACATATAGACATGAAAGGAAGATATTTAATAAGACACCTGCATACGGTGCAGCACTACAAGGTTTGGCCCCTGGGGTAGGTCTTGTTTGATACATTTGTATGCAGCAATAGTAGATGAAAGAAAACATGCCTGGTCTGTCTCATAATCACAGAAAATTACTACCTTGACAAGAGAAAGGAAGGTTAGCCTTTAAAGGACACAAAACAATGATGAAAGTAGGTGAAGAAATGAACCATCACATTTAATACAGCAAAGTACAAATCACAACATACAAGTAAAGAAGTACTGATAGATAGATAGGAGGAGTGGTAAAAACAAGCTAACAGAGCTAGGAAAATGAGGAGGAGGAGGAGGAGCAGAATGTGGAGGAGTGGTAAAAGCAAGCAAACAGAGCTAGGAAAAATGAGGAGGAGGAGCATAATGTGGAGGAGTGATAAAAACAAGCAAACATAACTAGGAAAATGAGGAGGAGGAGGAGTATAATGTGGAGGATTGGTAAAAGCAAGCAAACAGAGCTAGGAAAAATGAGGAGAAGGAGGAGCATAATGCGGAGGAGTGGTAAAAACAAGCAAACAGAACTAGGAAAAATGAAGAGGAGGAGAAGCATAATGTGGAGAAGTGGTAAAAACAAGCAAACAGAGCTAGGAAAATGAGGAGGAATAACATCTTGGAGTTGTCTTAATTTCTAGACTCCATTTTACAGCATAATGTGAAGAGATTGAGTCAAAAGAGAACAGCAGCCTGGGCTGCGTAGGGAGAGGACAGAGGGCAGGCTTCATTCTCCTACTAATCAGAACACTGATATGCAGGCATATGGACTACTGCATACTGGTTTTGAAAACTATCGAAATAATGACTTGCAGCAGATAAATAATATGGGAAGTAATGCCCCATAAATAGGGTAGTCAATATGGAGGGATTGTAGAAAGATGACAGTCATGTGCAGGTACTTCACAGAGAAAAGAAACAAGAGGCATTTGATGTCAGCTCACTGTGTCATTTTTCCTCAAAGATAATTCTTTATTTAGATTTCAGAAACAAACAGAACAGACACCCACTGATCGATATGTTAAAAACAGAATATAATTTAAATATGCAAACAAAGTAAGAGATGTATTGCTAGCACACTGTCTTATTTTGGCAGAAATACAATCAGAAGTGTAGGTAGCACAAATGACACAGGTGCATAAGTTATTTCAATCTGACACAAAGAAGACATTTCAAAACAAATGGTGGCAGGGTCCCAAATATGCTCTAGGATTACGTGAGGGCATGCACATCTGCTGACTGTTCTACAGAGATTGGGACTAACAGAGTAACTGAAGGAGAAAGGGATGAAAATCCATGTAAAGACTAATTAAAGAATCAGATTTAACAGGTCATGAACCTTTTTTTGCCAATTTTTCAGAATGTGCTATGAATGGAGTCATTGACTATTATGCTTGTCTTTCTTAATATAAGTTGGATGTGACTCTATGTACTGGTTACAGAATATTTGGAGACATCTTAATATATTTTTTAATAAAGAAATCAATATTGTTTTTATTGCTGTTGCAATAAGATTAGCTAGTGTATTTTTTTAGACTTCAACAATTAAACTTGATTCTATATACATTTTCATATATATGAACATTCACTGTAAGAGTCTGGCAACCAGATATAAATATATATTTATTAAATGAAATTTTATTTCAGTCATATATGACTCATAGCATCAATGGAATACTGCTT
>NC_056737.1:952876301-952941301 GCF_019279795.1 Protopterus annectens
GATTTACTGTGGGATAGTGCGTTAAGTAACGTGTAGAGAGTGAGCACAAGCTAATAGGAAATTCATTTAACCTTCACGTTTGTCACGGTTATAACACTAGCCTTCCTTTACAAGTTTAAAAAAATATCAGTGAGTGTGCTAATAACATGACAAATAGGGTAAGTAGGAAGCTATTTTGATTTGCTGAGTCACAAAGAGTTGCTCTGGTAACTATGAATCCTCCATAAATCTGTATATATTATTTTCATTAAATTTTATTTATATGAGACATTTCCTTAGGCACAGCCTTTTTTCAGAAATTCAAATCACAACAATACTTAACAATGTATTACAAGCCATGAGTACATTTAAATTACATTTTAGTTTTTTTTCCAGTTTCTTAGTGAGATCATGCTAACAAATGGAAGGGCGTATACCAAGGTTGGAATGTAGATGGCTATTCCATGTTTAATTGTAACCCTGAGTTTACTTGTTAAGAGATTCCTAGTTTTGGAATGTTTCAAGCAGCACGTGTTTTTATTCAGTACTTTGCATGTATGTCTAGAAGCATAGACAGGACTCCGTTCAGGTTGCTAGGTATTTCAATGTGTTTTGACAATGTGCTGTTTGAGCTGTCATAGCTTAGTTTCTAGATACTATCTTCTCCTTATTTGAGGTGTTAGGCACTGTAATAGAGTGTGACGTCAACTGCTGGACCAGGATTCTTGAAACAATTACCTTAGACAGTTGTTGAACTGGTTTTGCTCATTTTGACACAGGTTGTACAAGCACATCTATAAGCCTCTGATGTGAGATGTAGTGGAAGGCTTTAATAAAACCATCAATTAAGTCTATAAATAATATTAGTGAGGGACACTAGCAAAGAAGTGTTTCTTTATCCTTTTCAGAATCCATTTTAACTGCAAAAGAGTCCTTCTTTTGTAATCTGTTTTATTTTAAGCTGGTTACATACAGCTTTTTCCACAACCTTAAAGGTCAAACATGAGATTGCCCTGTATGATTTAGTTTAATTGGATGGCCCATGTACATGGAGAGTTATCACAAGGGATGCCTTCCAAAGTTCTGTGAAGGAAACAGAAAAAGAAGGGGCTAATAATATGCTTAAGAGGAATGACAATAAAAGTGCTTGCATGCATTGATTAAGATAGATAGGTTGTCCTTATAATTAAAATAATGTATAATAAGTGTGTAATTAACAGCATGTTTGGCAGGGTTACAGTGAACTGAGTTTGGCAATATAAGGTTTGTATTTTACTGAACTTTCCTTAATTTCACAGACACACACACACAAAAATATATATATATATATATATATATATATATATATATAAATGTATATATATATATATATATATATATATATATATATATATATATATATATGTGTGTGTGTGTGTGTGTGTGTGTGTGGATCTCAGCCATCCTGTCAAAACAACAGAATGCCTGACATCAGAACATCGACTGGATCATCATCAGAATATTGACATGTTCTGCACATGCCCTGGTGATTACCCCAGAGCAGGCTAATCCAATTGCAATTGTTTTTTCAGGGGGGCAAACAAACCACACATCCTGCAATTATATATACTAACTCTGAGATCATACAATCTCAGGGAAAAGAAATATTCCCCTACCTGGGGATGGTTGATCTCTTATACCTGTTGACTGCCTGCCTGCATTGACCAAATGGTGTCGATCTCCTGGGTGTCAGCATTCTGTATATGCATGTGTGTGTGCGTGTGTGTGTGTGTGTGTGTGTGTGTGTGTGTGTGTGTGTGTGTGTGTGTGTGTGTGTGTGTGTGTGTGTGTCTCTCTCTCTCTATGTGTATATATGGATCTACTTCAGAAGCTCAAAGTTTCAAAACATCAAACTTCAAATGGCCAAGACCATAAAATAGAAGTTTTGAAACTTCGAAAACCTAATAAAAAAAAAAATAATTTTGTTTTTTTATGTTTTTGCAGACAGGGGCAAGCCCCTCTGCACCCCTACACCATGCTAAATAGATATGCCAACACTGAGACCGCACTACAGAGAGGAAAATGTTAAATATCTCAGTCCATGCTGTACAGCGATCATCATTCAAAATGTTCAAAATTCAAAACTTGTATTATGGTCTTGGCCTTTTGAAGTTTTGGAACTTTGAGCTTCTGAAGAGAATCCACACATATATATATATATATATATATATATATATATATATATTGAGAGAGAGAGAGAGAGATTACTTAAGGAAAATAATCAATAATACATTTCTGCTAAAATAAACTGACAAAAGCTGTAATCTCAGATTGACTATTTTTAGAAATAAAAAAGGCATTTTTTTAAGAAAAGCAGAATGTCTCATTTCTAGCATTCAAGAGTCTGTGTCCACTGCATTTCTCTAGTTTTTAAACTATGAATTCCATAGCTCTCAACCTCTTTGCACAAATAAATCTGGGCAAAGGCAAAAAAAAAATGGGGGGACGAAGCCTTAATAATGGGGACACATTTTAAATATTGTTCTTGTAAACTTAATTTGAAAGAGTAAAAGGTGTTCTGTTACCATTCATTTTTATGAAGGATATGAAGTCTGAAACTCAAATGAATGTCATTATTTAGTGAATTCATTCCTCACTGATTTGCTACAAAAATCCAGAAAAATCACAACTTTTATGAGGAACAAACCAAAAATAAGATGCAAAAATCTGGACATTCTGTGAAAATCTGTACAGTTGAGAGGTATGAAATTCACTGTATTTTAGGTGTAAACAAGATTTACACCAATAGCACATACATTACCACACACACAAGTACATTTGGCATGATTCACATACATGTCTTGCCAGGAAAGACATATAGCACAAAAATGTGTATGACTTTACTTGGAAACATGCATGCATACACACAGACACATGCACATACGGTACACATACCCACTCATCCACACACATGCATTAAAAGCTGTGTTTTCCATCCATTTAAATTTGGAAAAGAAAAGTTCATGGTTATTGAGTTCATTTAAGTTTAGATTAACTGAGTATTTTTGCCCCCCTGCCTTATACAGTCATATAAGTAAAGGCAAACTTTACATACTAGTCTTTCTAAGTATATTCAGCTAAATCAGTCCATATTCATTAGATTATGTAGGTGGAAATGTAGTGAGCATTGAATACATTTACTCATTTAGGTCATTTCCAAATATTTGGGGAAAGGGCTTACAGTTTTAACAACGTTTGCAGGAAAATAGATTAAGTGTTCTAATATTCATCACTTAATCCAATTCAGGCTTATAGATGAGCTGTATCCTCACATGGTGTAATGCTGAGAAATTAATACTGGATGAGATACCACCCCATTGTTATTGAGGCTACCATGATGAGCTGCATCCTCACTTGGTGTAATTCTGAGAAATTAATACTGGATGAGATACCAGCCCATTGCTATTGATGCTAATATGATGAGCTGTATCGTCACATGGTGTAATGCTGAGAAATTACTACTGGGTGAGATACCAGCCCATTGTTATTGAGGCTACCATGATGAGCTGTATCCTCACTTGGTGTAATGCTGAGAAATTAATACTGGATGAGATACCAGCCAATTGTTATTGAGGCTACCATGATGAGCTGTATCCTCACTTGGTATAATGCTGAGAAATTAATACTGGATGAGATACCAGCCCATTGTTATTGATGCCGACATGTTTTTGATACAAGAATACTTATAACAGCATCAGAGTACTTCTCATGAAATGTCATAAATTTCTGACTATGCTCAGCAATATAAACTGATTCATTTTTAAATTCTCAAGGAAAATAAAAAGAATATCACCATTTTATTTTATCTAAAGAAGGATGCCTTACATTCTTCATCAGATGGGCACTGCTAAAGTGTACTTTTTTTAAACAATAAATAGAACTTTGTTACCTGCTTCAATATTGTAGTGGCAAGACATCTTACTGTGTTATTGGCCAGTTTTGGAAATGTGCTCATGTCATGAGTATTGCCAGCTGGAGGGAAGGGGGATAACCTGAAGTACCTGACTGCCAACTGTCATACCCCAGGAGAAGGATTTGAAGGGTAAGGTGCTGAGTGAAACTCTTAGCAAGGTGTACTGACACCTTTGCATGCAACTCCTCCTCATTTGGGATAATTGCTGAATGCTTTTTGTTTTCTGGAGCTCGGTTCATAACTTCCATTAAAATTCATACTCTCTGAATTTAGGATTTCCGTCATAAGGCCAACTTTTCATGGAGATGGATGTCCCACTCAATAAAGGGAGACATCCAGGGTTATTTGCTGAGACCTGTAAATGTACCCAGGGAGAGTGTACTAGGTATGTATGTAAAAGAGAGGAAACCCAACAGCATGATGGGTTGAGTAATAGTAGTATTAAAAAAAAAAGAAAAACAAAATTGAACTTTATTAACTTGAGGAATTTCAATGCAGTCATCCGAGTTCGACATCAGAAATCTTTATTCAAAAAAAATAGGTCATTTGCTGTTTGCTTTATTGCTTATGGACCACAAAATATTGACCTGGAATAGTGTTCGAGCAACAAGAGCAAGTTTTAAACTTAAAACAATTAAGTATAAAATTGAGAATAGTAGTTATAGCTATGCCAGAGAGCTAGTAAACTCCAAATCAGGTAACATAGCAAAGTACAGCACATTATTTGTGAGACCCTTAGCATATTTTGGTGGCATTGAACAGAGAAAGAGATATAAGCCTCAAGCAGAGCGTCAATATACTGTATACATGACAGCCACATACTAGTGAGCTGAGGGTGGCACTGATTTCCACAAACTGCCTATTCTATATGTTGAATCAAATACATAATCTCAGTAACAATTTCAACAAAAGGTTTATTTGTTAATTTGCTGAGTTGTAGAATGTAGTGACAATTGTCTTTATTATTGAAATAGAACAACCAACATACATCAAGGATGTTCTGAACGTATTTGAATTTATTAAAGGTTGCACATCTCCAAAACTTCTACATTCTTTTACCTCTTAATAGCTCCATAATACCAAATTTATGAGATTTAAAAACACATGTGCTAATTTGATTTACAGGGCAAAGAAATCTGCCAGTTGAATACCAAGTGGAAATAAAACCTGACACTACTCCAGTGACATATACATCAAGGAAACATCACTAGCCGTCCATATTGGAACAGGGCAGGAACTAATGTGAACAGAATGTTTAGGTGCAACGTAGAAGTAATATAGAGCCAAGAGAATGAGAACATTGTAAAGCCACAGTTGTAAAGTAAGGCAGCATTTCAACTTGAATTGATCTGCAATATCTGGCTGAAGTAACTAAAAGAGAACATTACCCACTGATTGTATTGAAGAAGTGGTTTCCTGATTCCAAGTTCTAAGTTTTTCCCAGCATTACATGCAAACTAGGGCTTCATTCAGATAAAGCTAGATGAAACAGGCTCCAGTCTGAGTATGTTCAATACACTTTTAGGAGTTTACTAATTTCTTGGGCAGCTTCAAGGTACGGCAAATAAGTATCATCAGAATTACTCCAGATAGACGCTAGATGGTTTGACTTGGAAAGTGTGCAAACTTAAGCAAAAGATCTATTAGTGAAGGATAATACAAAAAAAAAACACGTCAGTAGACTGATTCTACAGCTAAATAGATAAAAATCATTGCCAACTAAGTAGGAAAGCTGAATCAAAGTGGAGGTCAGTAGGGAACAGCAGAAATAGGAGTGCACTAGTTAGAGTGACACGATGAGAGGATCGTTGATGCAAGAGACAGATTGCAGTGTGGACAGCGAGAGATAAAAGAAAAGTATTAGCAGTGAGAAAGGGAGGTAGATAGGCAGCTGCAGAAGGTATAAAAGGTAATGGATGATGCATGACAAAGACACAGATAAGTTATGAATGACGGATGGCAGACTTAATTGCAAGATATGCTTCCTGTACCAGAAGCCACGGCTATAAGAGATTTACATCATTCCCTACAAGGTGTCCATGTCATATCCTTCCAGTCTGAAAGTCATGTTGTAATGTATATCCCAAAGACATTTTGGCACTGCGGTACTTTCTAGATTTTTTGTCATACATATTTAGCATTCGTCCATGATCACTGCACAAAAAATAAAGGAGCCCACAGAGATGCAGACAGAAATGATAAAAAGGAAATGAATATGCTGGGTACAGTGAGAAGGAGAGAGAGAGAGAGAGAGAGAGAGAGAGAGAGAGAGAGAGAGAGAGAGAGAGAGAGAGAGAGAGAGAGAGAGAGAGAGAGAGAGAGAGAGAGAGAGAGAGAGAGAGAGAGAGAAGAGAGAGAGAAAGAGAGAGAGAGAAAGAGAGAGAGAGAGAGAGAGAGAGAGAGAGAGAGAGAGAGAGAGAGAGAGAGTGTAAGGAAAATGAAAGGATTCCAACATGAAGGTGCTGTTACTGTGAACGGAGGCCAAAAGCATGAATCAAACAACACTTGCAGTCAAAGATATGATGGCTTCAGCTGTGAAACCAGTGCCATTACTGCCCCACAAACAATGACAGAAAATTAGACGGCAATTTTACTTACACTGCTTGCAGTACTTAACAGTGATGTTGTAGGAACAACATTACGGATAAGGGACAGTTGTCCAAACATCTGAATAGCTCATGTACATCTTTTGAGATAAGGGCATGCATTAAAGTCAAGATAACAGTCAGCATATTGTTCAGTGTTACATGCCAGGTGCATCCAAGGGTTAGCATGAGCAAATCACAGGGATCCCCATATACTGTCATTAATCACATAATGTGGAATCCTAAGTCACTTGGTGTAGTGTCTGTGTTCTTTTAAAACATTGTATGTTGACATTTGGGGGGATAAAATATACAGAAAACACTATGAGTCATTGAAAACTATCAACTCAGTTCAGAATTGTCCTGCAAATAAAGCTCATAAATGATACACTGATATGCTGTTAACACTTATAACTGAGTCTCTACAGTATTTGTCCAAACATACCATATAGGAAAACCATGTAAAAGTGGTTTTATGGGGTAAGCCCGAGCAGTTATTATTTGGTAGCTTTGTCTCCATACCTCACTTATTTTATTATTATTAATCTGAGGTGACTGCACTTCTAAGAATGAGATATCAGCAAGTGACAGTGGAAATCCTCTTTTTGCATTATATCTGGGAAGCTGAAATCTTTGAGAATACAAATATGTGTCCCAAAGGTGCAGTACATTACTTCTACACAGAAAGAGCAACAGCACATGAGAGTACTTTATTGATCTGCAAAGAATAAGGAACTGTAATATGACAATTATTGAGCCAAGCAATGGTGTGCAACTTTTTTGTAACTGCCCAAAACCCCACCGGAGAGGACAGCCATAAAGCACAACTTCCACCATATTGTGGTTATACGAAGCACTGCAGGAGCCACAGATTTCACACATGCAGCAAATCAACCACACAATAAAGGGGATGCACATCAGGCATGAGCTATAGGTT
This sequence comes from Protopterus annectens, assembly GCF_019279795.1. Lineage (NCBI taxonomy): Eukaryota > Metazoa > Chordata > Ceratodontiformes > Protopteridae > Protopterus > Protopterus annectens. The sequence continues at coordinate 952,883,755 of NC_056737.1, forward strand.
CATAGGTGTGTACTAGGCTAATGGCCCTGGGGCCTTTACAAGCCTAGCCCATAGAAGTGCCCTGGCATTGTGCTGCCCGTTGTTATTTCCCAGTGCCTCTATCAGGTAGATCCACTGGAGTGATCCCCGGGGTGAACTTTCTATTTCCCATCCACTCATCAAGATTTTTCTTGAAGAGGGCTAGTGAGGTATTCTGCTTAACATGTTTGGGAAGTCTATTCCAGAGCATGGGCAGTCTGTGGGTTATGAACCTGTCCCTCCAGTATGTTCTGTTGATTGTGGTAATGAGATTGAGGTCTCTGGAGCGTGTTGTATGGAGAGATTGGGATTTCTTTAGATGTAGCATTACTAACAGAGCTGGGTCAGACATGGCTTTGTAAGTCAAGCAGAGATCGCCTCTTACTAGATGATATGAGACAGTGAACAGCTTGAGTTTTTTGTCTGTTCATGTAGGACATATGTTTAAGGCCTAGGATCCTCTTCTTGAGGTACTTTTATGGCCTCTCCAGCTGTTGCAGGAGTCTAGTGAGGTGCATGCCAAATGGGGCATTATACTCTATGATTGGTGCAATGGGAGAAGAGTAGAGAGAAATGATGACCTTTCTTCCTGGATGCAAAACCCTTGCTAATGAGATGTGCCACATAGAAAGACTTTCTGACCACAGTGGCAATGTGGTGCTCGAAGGAGAGGTTGCTGTCAACCTGTGTCCCCATATCTCTTATAACACCTTTAGTGTTCAGTGGACTCCCATCAATTTGGTAATTAGTGGGAACTGAGTTTTTCCCAAAGGGGATGATGATGCATTTTTTGGCATTAAGCTTAAGGCCATGGTTTCAACACCAGACATTGGTCTCAGTGAGGCCTTTCTGTGGAATGTTTGCATCACTTGGGGAGTTAATAATGGCTCCCAGCTTGCAGTCATCTGTGAATTTGGTCAGCCAGAGTCCATCCGTGTTGGCCTGGACTTCTTAGAAGTAGATGCCAAACAGAGCAGGACCCAAGACTGATCCCTGTGGGACTCCACTTGTGACTGGTCGGCAGTCTGACTTAGAGTCTGCTACTTTCACACTGTGTGTTCTGTCAGTGAACCGATTTGCAACCCACCTAACGATATATGGGTTGATGCCTAGTTTGGTGAGTTTATCAATAATTCCTGAGTGAGGAATGGTATCAAAGGCCTTGGCCAGATCGAAGTAGGCTGTATGAACTGCCTTACTTTCATCCACCGCTCTGCTGACTGGCTCAAAGAAGTTAACCAGGTTGACCAGGCATGATCTACTTTTCACAAAACCAAATTGCGTGGGATCTACAGTTTGGAGATTCCCTATATCCTTGTTAATTAGGTCCATGATGATATACGCCAGTCTTGCATATCAGACTTGTCAGGCTAATGGGGTGATAATTTCCAGGGTCTGTAGTCACTCCTCCTTTATGGAGAGGGATGACTGTACCAGTGCACCATTCGGTCGGGACAAAGCGTGAGGATGTGGTGCCAGTTCACTTTATAATTTATGTAGAATACAGCAAGGGATATTGTCGGGTCCCATGGAAGCTGTATTCTAGGACTTAGACAATGCAGCTTTAACCTGTGCTGCAGTAATTATACTCATTCTATGTGTAGGCGTTGTGCAGTGATCAAGGATATATATTGAATATATATGATAAAAAAATCTAGAAAGTACTGCGATGCCAAAAATCTCCCCGGGATGTGCATTTCAACATGACTGTCAGAGTGTGAAGCATAAGACATGGTCTCCTTGTAGGTTATGATGTATACCATAGCTTCTGGTACAGGAAGCAAATAGTATGGCGCACAGTTAACCTTGGTAGAGGAAGCATATAGTATGACACACCATCTTACTCAAAAAATTCACTCATGATGTGCTTCCAGAGGCTGGATACTTCTGGTGGTGCACTCGCATATACTACTGATATACACCATGGTTCATAGGTTCATAGGTTCATAGGTAGGTACTAGGCTATCGGCCCAAGGGCCTATGCAAGCCTAGCTAACAAGGTTCTCTGGCTTACACCACCCAAGAAAGTTATTTTCCTGTGCCACTGACAAGCAGAGACACAGAAGTGATCCCCAGGGTGTATTTCCTATTTACGATCCACTCATCAAGATTTTTCTTGAAGAGTGCTAATGAAGAACTTTGCTTGACATAGATGGGTAGCCTGTTCCAGAGTATGGGAAGACTCTGGGATAGGAATCTATCCCTCCAGCATGTCCTGTTTATTGTGGTTTAGGTCCCCAGAACGTGTAGCTCAGAGGGATTGGGATTTCTTTAGGTGTAGCATGTCCAACAGCTCTGGGCTTGACATAGCATTATATGTTAGGCAGAGATCACCTCTGAGTAGGCGATATGCTATGGAGTAAAGCTGGAGTTTTTTGAGGCAGTCAGTGTAGAGCATTTGTTTGAGTCCAGTAATCCTCTTCGTGAGGTACTTCTGTGGCCTTTCCAGCTGCTGCAGATGTCTTGTGAGGTATATTCCAAAAGGGGCATTGTACTCTATAATGGGTCTAATGAGTGATGAGTAGAGGGTAACAATGACCTCTTTTTTCCTGGACGAGAACCCTTTTATGATGAGGTGCGCCACGTAGAAGGACTTCCTGACTACTGTGGCGATGTGACTATCAAAGGAGAGACTACTGTCCACCTGGGTCCCAAGGTCTCTTATCACGCATTCGGTCTTAAGTAGATTGCTGCCTATGTGGTAGTTCATGGGTACAGAGTTTTTACCAAAGGTGATGACACTGCACTTTTTGGCATTGAGCTTGAGGCCATGGCTCTGACACCAGGCATCTGTCTCAGAGAGGCCCTTCTGTAGGATGTTCACATCATTTGGGGACTTGACAATGGCTCCTAGTTTGCAGTCATCTGTGAACTTCGTTAGCCAAAGGCCTTTTGTGTTAGCCTGTACTTCAGAGAAGTAGATACCAAACAGGTCACAGCATGACGGTGGTGACATTAGCTGCAGCTGCATTATGACATGGGTTGTAATGGCATTGGATGACAGTATAGACTGTATTGCTGAAGAGGCCAGTAATTTATGTTAGGTTGCTAGTCAAGAGCAAGCAGAGGTGGCATAACAGAAATGAGAGAAACAAACTGCAGTCATACAGCTGGTCTTTGTATAGGTCTGGTACTGACATGTTAACATATACAACCATATTTACTCATGCACATAAAAGCATAAGCATACGCTTGTGTGTGTGTGTGTGTGTGTGTGTGTGTGTGTGTGTGTGTGTGTGTGTGTGTGTGTGTGTGTGTGTGTGGTGGGGTCCTTGGTTCAACTTTGTGACTGTGTATATGTACTTCTGTGTGTGCAGTAATGGATGTGAGGTACATATAGCACTCCCTGTCCATACAGACAGGCACAATATAAACACCATGCATCAGCAACACAATCATTCAATCAATCAATCAATCATGTTTCATTTATGCATGTTTAACTAGACAGGTTAAAATAAATATCTCAGAACCTAGGACGTACTATTAAAATTCAACCTAGGATCAATATGCCTGTAATCAGGCTGTGGATTAAGCATCAACACTGCCATGGGAACAACAGAATAAATCTACATTCTGTAGTCAAAATGTATGTGTGCATATATATATATATATATATATATATATATATATATATAAGGTTCAACATTTTCCCACAGATCTGTTAGTCTGTGTATCACAGGTGTTAAGTCCTCAAATACAGTGACATGTTGGCACTGGAGGTGTAGTGGGTATTGGCACATGCCGAATTATTGCAGTTGCATTGTCCCTCCAGTGTCGGCAGTGGGATGTTTGCATATATTTGCTGACTAGTGCAATATTCCTTGGCTGCACAGTATGTTCACTTCCAATCCTTCTCCTTCCCGCTCAAACTTCCTCCCATCCACACTGTATTTTTCCCATTCCTCCTCTCTACATCTTTTACTTATCTATCTCACTTTAATCCTTACCACTTTACTGTCCACTCTTCCCTATTGCTATTATACCTTTATATCTACTCTACAGTAGAATTATTGCCTTCTCTAACTTCTCAAACTCATCTTACCATGGCTCCCTACCTGCCTAGCCAGCATTTACTGTCATTCCTGCTACTCTCCACCCTATGCTCAATCTATCTCCTATCCTCTTACAAGATATCACTTGATACTCCATCCCTCCTTCCACATAAACACACCTCTACATTCATCACTCCACTTATCTCTTATCCTTCATCAACCCCAATTATCAACTACCAAAATTCCACAGACTTAGACATCTCAACTATGTCTTGACAACTTATAACAAAAATAAAATTCTAACCTTACATAGACTCTACCTGGTTATCAAATGTAGCAATCCTACCCTTCAAGATGGTGATATCCACCCTAACCCTGGCCCTTCACTCTCTTCCCCACAGTATACCAAAACCAATAATAGCTTCTTAATCGGACATCTTAATACCCAAAGCTTAAACAAGTACCATACCTACATGCCCTCCTTCACATACACTCATTTGATATTCTATGCCTCTCAGAAACCTGGCTAAAACCTAGCACTAAAGACACTGAAATTATTCCCCAGGCTATAACATAGTAAGACTGTCCCAAAAGAAAAGGTGGTGGTGTTGCTATTCTTTTTAAAAACCACCTAAATATCACTAGCCTTCCACTATCATCTCAAGATAGCAAGATAGAATCCATCATTATCAAACTCCAATTAAATTCCAAAAAATCCATATATATCATCTGTATGTACCTGCCTCCTGGTAACAATATTCCAATACTCGAAGATTATCTTAGTTGCATATCAACTACTTATCCACAGGAAACCATCATTCTAGGAGACCTGAACATAGACTGGAATAGCATTAATGCAGACAATCCTTCATCCCATATTAACCTTCACGACTTCACCCAAACCATTACCTTGACTACTAGGCTCAATAAACACACTAATCGAGAAAGTATTTTAGACTGGATACTTATAAACAGACCAAAAACTAATTACAAAGTAGGAACCTTGCCAGACGATGTTAGTGACCACTCCTTAACTTTTATAACAAGAGAAAACTGACTGTCCAAATCCCACATTACTAGAAAACCATCAAACATTTTAATCCTGACCTATTTCAAGCCGAACTCAGCATGTAACTGGAACCCATTAAAACACTCCTCTTGAAGATGCAGTACTACATTTTAACAAAATATTTTTATCCATTCTTGACACACATGCTATTAGAATGAAATCCAATACAGCCCCTTGGCTCTCCCATGAAACCAAAAATCTTATTCTCGCTAGGAATAAAGTCTGGGCTAGCTGGAGATCCCACAGAAATAAAACAGATCTCCTACTCTTCAGACAGCATAGAAATCTAACTAAAAAAGCAGTTATAGCCGATAAAAAGAAATTCTATATTGACCTACAACAAACCCATCTTAACAATTCTAAACTTTTCTGGTCCTCAATCAATAAACTCCTCTCACCAGGAACTTCCAAAACACCCTCTAAATGCAGACCCTGATACCCCACAACAGACTGCAGATGCTCTTAACTCATTCTTCACTGAAACTATTCAAGCACTAGCTAAACAACTTAATGCCAACAACTTCTGTCCTCTGAGTAAACTAACCAACTCCTCTTTTAACTTTTCTCTACAACCTATCTCCACATCATATATTCACAGACTTCTTCTCAAGCTAAAACCATGCACCCCCTCTGCTGATAAACTCCCTTCCCTTTTTCTTCAAAAGGCTGCTAAGGTTGTTGCATATCCTATATCTATTCTTATAAATAGGACAATTAGTGAAGGAATCATCCCCGAAGTATGGAAGGTATCTCATATAATCCCTCTTCACAAAGGTGGAAACTCAACTGACTACTCCAACTATAGGCCTATTGCTCTCCTCTCACCTCTGTCCAAAATTATGGAAAAGTGTATCCACCTTCAACTACAATATCTTTCAAAGCATAACATAATAGCAAACTGCCAACATGGCTTTAGACCACATCACAGTACTACCACTGCCCTACTTTCTTTTGTAGAGACTATAAACCAGAACCGAAACAACAACTTACTCTCTTCTGCCCTCTTCATTGACCTCTCCAAAGCTTTCGATATGGTAAACCACCCCTTATTACTTAATACTCTCGAATCCATCTCATTTGATCCCCCAGCTATTAAATGGTTTAAATCTTACCTCACTGACAGACAACAAGCTGTTCTCTGGGATAATCACATCTCATCTCTCCTGCATGGGGGTTCCTCTCAAGGCTCCTCCCTCGCCCACTTCTTTCTCCCTCTTCATTAATGATCTTCAAACAATAATCCCTCAAGCAACCTGCATTCAATATGCAGATAATTCAACACTCATTTGCTCAGCTCCATCTACCCCAGAACTAATCTCTCTCACCCAAAAAGTATTCAGTACAGTAGAAACATGGTTCTCTAGTCGCTTCCTCTTACTAAATGCCAAAAAAACCAAACTTCTTCTTTTTTCTCCCACATCTAGAACCTCCCCTTAGATTTCTCCATCTCTTCAAACAGCGCCACTGTTATCTTACCCGACACTTCAACTAAATTGTTAGGTATTACAATTAACAACTCCATAAATTTAGTTAACAGAAAGATAGGATCCTTATATCGAATCAGACCTTTTCTTACACCACCTACCAGAACAAGGATTGCTCACTCTCATCTTATTTCAACTCTTCTATATGGTGCGCCTATCTTCACTAACCTCAAAAAAACCAGCCTTAGCAAACTGGCAACCTGTTATAATAAAATTGCCTACTGGTAATCCCTATAGAACTCATCACTGCCTCAACTTACAACTTCTAGGCTGGCCTGAGTTTCAAAACTATCTTTTAATCCATCAACTCTGCATTGCCCATAAAATACTATACCAACCTAATAATACCGCCATACTCTCACAACTCATAACCCCTTATAAAAATCTCAACTCTCTCCGCTCATCCAGCAAACTTCTGACAAGTTCAACAAAGTCAAATAATAATGCTGGTGACTCTCTATTTACCAATGCTATTGGGACAAAATGGAATTTGTTACCCACTAGCATAACAAAGATAACTTCATTGCCTTTTCAAACAGAACATTAAAATGCATTTCCAAAATCACTGGCTTTGCTCCTGTAATAAACCTGATTAGTCAATCTCTATTACTACCTAATAAAACCATTTCTCTTCTCCTTTCTACTCTGCTTGCTTTCTGTCTTTCTTTTCTCTTCCCCTTACTTCTCTACCTGCTATTCTGCAGTGCATCCACTCTTATTTTCACCACTTTCTATTCCCACCTTCTTTATTTCTCCTTACCATCGCTCCTTTCTATAATAATCCAATCAGTATTTTTCCAACTTGTTAATTGAGAATTGAACTGTATGGAGTGTTTATAGTAACTAACTCTTGTAGTAGTTGTTTTATACATAAGAGTGTTATCTTTTATTTTTAATGTTTGCTTGCTAACTCTATTACTAACTCTTAGATTTTCATTATAATGAGTACTGCTATTACATTTTTGTATGACAATTTGTGTTTGTATGTAAATTTTTTCATCTCTGAATGTATCTCACTCTGTGGAGCTTTTCTCCCCGGGCCTCTAATGAAAATGGAAATTTCTCCAGCTAGACTAGCCCGATCAACAAATGTAAAATAAATAAAATAAATAAATGTTGTCCGGTTCTCAGTGGGTAGTGTAGTGTAACCTGGGATCTACACTCTGTCCCTATAGGGCTTCTACCTATCATGTGTGGCTTCCATAGCTCTTCAACTTTTTCTTCCAGAATCAGAGGCAAAGTGAAAAATATTCAGGGATAAAGGCACTAAAATCAGGAGCAGTTTTAGAAGCTTTGGGACTATTAACCTGAAAAGCTGATAGAATAAAATAATGTGGATTAACATGCATTTTCTAAAGTAAAAAGATTTTGTAACTATAATGATTGCTATTATATATCAAGTGTAATGCAGCCCCTTTTTTTAAAAAAAAAAAGTGTTTAGGGGAAACAAAGCAATTTTTTAAGCCAACATGCATTTACCCAGTAAAAAGGATTCACACAGAATGTTGAAATGCATGTTAGCATTCTGTGTAGCATTCTTACCGTTAAGTGATAATCTGGTAAAATTTCAAGCCCAAATAAACCCTAAAATCACTGCTACTTATGCAGAGCTGTTCACAGAAACCCTATACAATCATATTAATAGCTGCATAAAGGCAGCTGTAACCACCAGGAAGAAGTACAAAACTAATTCAAAAACAAGCCACCCTGGTGGAATCACAAAATCAATACACTGTGTAACAGGAGGAAGAAAATCATGGCAAAAAATAGGAGGTGTAACACCCAGCAGGATAAAAACACTCATAAAATTAAAGAAACAACTCAGAGGACAAATAATGAATGGTACATATATCACGGTGTCGAACTCTTAAAAGTTTGAATGTCATATGGTCAACACCATATGGCTGAACTTTTAAAAGTTCGAATGTACGGAGACCTCTGTACAGTGTGGAATGGAAAGATTTCCCCTTTTCTGAACTGTAGTGTGTTCTTGGAGTTGATATATTTAAAGAGCGGGGGGTGTGGGGGGTGCAGGTGGGCTTGCCCCCCTGCTTAAACCATTCAGGTAGGTTTTTTTCTTTGGCTTATTTTTTTTATTACATTTTCGAACTTTTAAAAGTTCGATCATATGGTGTTGACCATATGACGTTCGAACTTTTAAAAGTTCGATTATGTAATATAGATGCCAAATAATGCCTACTAAAGGCAAATGTGAGGTAAATTTGGCCTCCCAGGCCAAGGACAACTACAAGGCATTCTTTAGCTGTATCTGCAACCTCAAAGGCAGTACACAATTGTGTGCTGAGATCTTTGTTAATGGGCCCACCTATACTGAGCCAGAAGATATAGAAAACCTACTGGCAGACAAATTCAGCTCCAGCTTTACCCCCCCCCCCCCCCCAGTGTTACCTCAGGAAATACCATCAGATATAACTCCCCCATTATCACTAGGGAACAGGTCCTCAATGCTCTCTCTAATATCATCACTGGGTCCAGACAAAATCCCAGGATGCTTCTAAATTGCATGAAACATGATCTATCAGGACCTCTGAGATTGCTGTTTAACTGTATCCTCCCAACAGGCTTTGGGCCCCATGAATGGAGAACAGCAACAGCCATCCCTCTGCACAAAGATGAATCATCTACAGACTCCGTAAACTTCAGACTCATAAGTCTCACTAGTTTTGTATGCAAAGCCACAGAAAGAATTATCATAGAAATTATCAATAATGACTTAGGAAACTTCCACATATTGTACTCAACCCAATTTGGTTTTGTCAAGGGCAGATCATGCCTACTCAGCCTGATGGACTTCTTTAAGAAGGTCACCAAAGTCATGGATGAGGCAAAATCCTTCACACTGCCTACCTTGACTTTGCCATGGCATTTGACACAATACCCACTCAGTCATTGTTGATAAACTCAAGAGGTTAGGTATAAATCCTTATTTGACCCAGTGGATAACCAGTTGGCTTACTGACCCAGGGAGTTAGACTTAGGAAGTACACCACTACAAAGAGGCCAGTCAAAAGCATAGTCCCTCATGGATCAGTCCTGGAACTGGTCCTTTTTGGTATTTACTTTAATGAAGCTGAGGTCAATGTCAAGGACCTCTTGCTGACCCAGTTTTGAGATGACTGAAAATTAGGAGCAGTCATAGAATCCGCCACTGTCACTAATGTTCTCCAGGAAGGGTTGACACAGATAAATAACTTGTGTCAAAGCCATGGACTAAAATTAAGTGCCAAGAAATGTGTAATACTATCCATTGAGAAGTCATCTACCCCTGGTAACTATCATATTAACAACACACCCGTAAGAGTCGACCCAGTAGTCAGGGTCTTGGGGGCACACATAGATAGGTTTTGTGCCTACATTAGTTTGGAAATCCTTGTATGTTGTGCCAATTATAAATATAGGTATAGCATCTAGGTCCAAGGAGATCATTGTTCCACTGCATTCAGCATTCATTAGATCTAACATTGAGTACAATGCCCCATTCTGTATGAACCTAAGCAAGCACATCAAAAATTGTAATGTACACAGAGGTTCATCACTATTCATGATGTAACATGTCCTATGCAGACCACAACAAAGTTCCATCCCTGTATTAAGTCTCATATAGGCTGTTGAAGGGAGATCTATAACTGGCATGCAAGTTATTGTCAGACCCCACTCTTATGGCCTCCTGTATACCCATAAAATAAACATAACCAGAATTACCCATTCTAAAAACTTAGACCGTACCTGTGATATAAATAGGACCTGCTGGAGAGATAGGTATGTATCCCAGAGAGTATACCTTCTTCTGAACAGGCCTGCCATCCACATGAAACAGAGTTCCTCCCTAACCCAATGCAAATGTAAGTTGGACAGTTTGATGGGGTACAGGAAATTTATCCCTGGTTTGGCATCTATGGCTCTAATGAACACAGACTTCTCGTAAATGCTTCATCTTCCAGAACCCTGCTTGTAAATGTTTCATCTCCCAAGCCCTGCTTGCACTTATCAAGGGAACCAGAACTTATCATAGATTTGAGACACACCTATGAACCAATGACCCTATGAACCTAGGTTGTTATGGTAAAGGGCCAATAGGACACAAGGACACTATGTCCTCAGCAGTGTCACTACATCATGATGAGAGACCAGTCTCCACCATATCTTATCCTATCGGGATGGGATGTGTATAGGCTACCCAAATCACTACACAGTGTACCATTTAATTAATATACATAGTGTAGCAGTGAGAAACGTATTGACCCCATGGAAATCACAGATGACCTGGTGAATAGCTGACATTTATCCATGCAGCTGGACAAATGATACAACCATGGTCCTATTTTTGACTACTATCAGGCCATGCCCTGTATACACCTAGACATGAAAACTTTCTCATACTGTCTGCCTTTAAGTAGCTAATGTGGCACCAGTAGTAACCAACTCAAATGCATCATGGCCTTCAGCAGCTCTCCTGTGTGGCTGGCCAGTGTCCAGGGTCTAGCTAACCCTATGATTTGTGTGTTCCAGCTGCTGGAAACTAGTCGCTTTGAACTTCTTAGAATTGTGAATATCAGTGGCCCTAACGGTGGGCAGTTAACATCATAGTTACCACCACACCCACAGTCAGAGCATGAACCCAGTGAATGAAAGTCTGAATATCATCACAAAACAGATTATTGTTCACCAGTCTGACTACAATAATAGCATGCATTTGTCATTATTAATGTCAGGTATAATGCAGTCAAACAATTAATTAACTACATTTATTTATTTGTTAATTAGGTAAGAGCAATGATATTTATTGGACCCTTTTTGACTTCTGCTGAGGCTTCAAGGGTAAAGTTGAATGCAAAATTTATATATGAGCATTTTCGCATACCTGATCATCTATCATATTTTTGAGAAATCGGAGGAAACCATAGCGCCTGAAGAACAAAACAAATAGATACACCAAGAGCATCAAACCCCCACACAGACAATGAGCTGAGGCTGGGGTGAAAACCCAGGCCCTGCAACTCTAGGAAAAGGTATAGTTTATAATTATAATTATAATAAATCATAATTCATAACTGTGATAGGATCTAAACATCTTTGTCATATCTTTGTGACCAACTTTCTGTGTGGAAGCCGTGTTATTAGACAAAGGCGATAATGTTCATTTTTCTTTGTGTTGTGCTTTACTCGGAGCTTTGTGATTCATTTTAACAATTCCTTGTATTCCATCTATAGAGTACACAGACCATGTCTAGGGAGAACTGTAAATATGATGGACTTCAAACATGGTGTTCTAGTATGCACTTATTCAAATGTCTCTCAGCTACATTTGCTGAGAATTCATTACTTCACACATTTATGACTGCACTATATATTTCTATCATATTATGCTGCACTTTCCTGCATTTCAATGGTCACTTGCTTCAGCTTTGAGTGTTAATTGTCTTTGACTATCCTATACATAGTCTCATTTGAGTGACCCTCACATGTCATATTTAAAAATTTTTTTGACTTTAGGTGCAAATTTTAACAAAGCTGCTCTTTTCAGAAACATTTGCTGAAGCAAATGTTATTGATTTCCACAACTACCTGCATTTAATAAAGGAAAGTGCATCTCCCGAGAACTAATCTTTATTACAAGAACTTTTGTCAGCCTAATGAAAGGTATCACATGCAACTTTTCATTGTTATATCATGTTGCTCAAGTGAAAGGTCTAATTTTATTATCTTGTTTTTTATATATTCCAAAACTGACTGAGGCTTTCACGCGTTAAATAATTCCAAATCAAGCAACCTTCAAATTCCTACATAAAGTATGACAAATGAAACTGATGAATCATTATTCTTTTACAAATGTTTCTTTGGTGTAATAACAACTGTCTAACTTTTCCAAATGCCAGCACTTTCAAATATGAATTGTTCCGCAGTTGTTAGCTACATATTGCATGCAAATAAAACATTTCACATTAAATAGCTGAAAACATAATTACTTACCTGAGCATAAAATTAAAGGGCATACTTATAAAATATATTTTCTGTGGAGAGTTGTTTATTCTTCAGACGTGGGATACCCATAGAATTTCAAATTTTCTCCTTCATCTTTTTCTCTTTTAAAGTAATTGCTGTTCTTAAACCATCAAGTTAATGAATTTCTTGATATCCATATATCCCACTATTGTTCTTCTTTTCCCGGTTAGGGGTCGCCACAGCAGAACTCCGGTCCGCTAATGATTGGCAGTCAATTTTTTACAGGTGCTGAGGTGCCAGCTCGACGCCCAACCTTCAACAAAGGCACGCCCATTCTACACATGTCTTTTGAATGCCACTCGACCACAGGGAGGACATGCAGACTCCACACAGAAAGTGCTCCAGCTGAGAATCAAACGAGAGAACCTTTTGCTGTGAGGCAACAACATTACTGCTGCACCACCGTAGCTTATCATATATATATCCCATTATTAATGTTTACTAATTACTAATTGAATGAGATAAATTTACATCAATGTGATTTCAGTCTTAGTGCAATAAAGTATGTTTGTAATGTAATGCTAAAAGTTTTGCATTTATGATTTCAAGAAACGCCTAACAGTTTTCTGTTTATAAATCATTTTGCTGCTGCTTTAGTCTGTGTAAAACTGATAGAACAGGTCCACATATACCAAAATACATTTTTGGTTATCTTATATAAAAAAATTAAAAGACATATTTTGATAATATGTAAAATTAAAAATAAATGAAATAACTAAACAAATGACAACTTTTTGCATTATGTTGTAATATTAATGTCCTAGTATGTGGCAGAAAATTGCGTCCAGCCAAATGCCATCAAGGTTCTAAACAATTACTACACCCCATAATGGTTATGACAAATTCCAGTCATCATACCTGTCTTAATAAAATGACTGTGCACTACATATTATGAAATGGAAACCTCTGCACAAAATGAGAAATGATACTCCAGAAGGCCAGAAGGATATATCCTAGAGGTTTACTAAGAATGACCACAAGATTCTAATAGATAATAGAGCAGTATGTCTGAGGTAAAGGAGGGGATTCAGAAAGATGTGCTGTACGTAGGCATAAGACTTCTGTAGTGAGTGGTGTTACGCATTAATATATACAGTAATTACAAACCCAAGCTGAGGCAGGTAACATTTCCATGTTACTGGTTATGTATGTTACATGGTACAGAAAAAGGTAATGCTACAACAATGCAACTATGTCTGTCATGAAACACTTACCCAGAAACATAAGACAGGACAGATAGGTAGACTGAGCAAGTCACTGTGTTCTCAAAAGAAAAAAAGAGAATTTGAACTGACAGACTGAAGCATCAAAAAAGTAAAAAACTGAAACCATGCATGTGTTATGTTTGCTGCACATTATATAGGTGTTTTGGATGGACAGAACAATGTGCTACAGACATCTATATAATGGCTACACTATTTCTAGCTTCAGTGTTATGTTATCCAACCCCTGCTAGGTGTCTAAATTCTATAGAAATTGATATATAGCAACACAGGAAAAGAAGTTTGCAAGCAGAAGGAGACGTAAAGACAATGAGAATGTGCTGGATGGGATTATGGAACGAATGACATTTCTTTGAAATAGGGTTTCATTTTTTAGTGCATGCAGAGAAAAGAAAAGAGAGAGAGAGAGAAAGGGTATAAGATCAAAAAGACAAGTAAAGAACTATTAGGTCAGTGTTTAGGGGCACACACACACACACACACACACACACACACACACATATATATATATATTATATATATATATATATATATATATATATATATATATATATATATATATATATATACATATGGGTTTCGTTCAGAAGCTCGAAATACTGAAATCTCGAATTTCAGTATTTCGAGCCCAAGAAGCTGAATCCACATAAAAGCGAAAGTTTAGAAGCGCAAAATTTAAAACCTCAAATACCGGAGGTTTTGAATTTCACACTTCTAAATTTCCGCTATGGTCATGTATTCAGGTAAGTGTGTGTGTGTGTGTGTGTGTGTGTGTGTGTGTGTGTGTGTGTGTGTGTGTGTGTGTGTGAGTGTGTTTTAAGGGATTTGGGTAGGGGTTGTGGTGTGTGTCAGTGTGTTTTGTTGCTGTGATGTGTGTGTGCGAAGAGAAAGTAGCTTGTGTGGTGGTGTTTTGTGTGTGTTTGTATGTAGTGTGACTTGGAGTGAGAATATTTAAGTAGGGGGGAGTGTGGGGGGTGCAGGGGGGCTTGCCTCTCTTGCTTACATGTAGTAGAGTGATAGTTTGTGTGGTGGATGGTGTGTGTGTGTGTGTGTGTGTGTGTGTGTGTGTGTGTGTGTGTGTGTGTGTGTGTGTGTGTGTGTGTGTGTGTGTGTGTTTAGTAAAACCGCAAAATTCAAAACTTCCGGTATTTGAGGCTTTGAATTTCACGGTTTTTAGTTTTCATTGTTTTGTGGAGTTTACTTCTTGGGCTCGAGATACTGAAATTTGAGATTTCAGTATTTCGAGCTTCTGAAGTGAATCCATATATATACATATATATATATATATATATATATATATATACACACAACAGTACAAATAAACAGAGGTGGATATGTACACAATAGGTTGGGGAAACATGGGATAGCTAAAGGTAACAATGGGTAGGCAAATCAAGATTAAGAGGACTTAATGGGGTGTGACACAAAAGGAAAGGGGGTACAGGGCTGGGGGCAGGGTATGACTGAGCAGCATCATGCTGCCTGCCAACAAAATCTAGAGGGGCATTACTGTCAACCATCAGTGGATGATAAATCAAGTTAGCTGGTGGTAATGGGCCACACCTTTCTCTGGTGGTCCAAACACTGGGGCTACCTAGGCAAGTGAATCCACTATCCTCCCCAGGAGGTTCTCCACCTGGGCCATATACCTGCCCACTGCTGTCTTACCTGTAGTCTCTACCATCTATTGCAGTTGTGGCTGAGGAAAGAGATAGACAGACAAAGACAGAGATAGAGAGAATTGGTTTTGGTAAGCTGAGAAAAAGGCGGTTTAAAGAAAGTATGGTATGACAATGTGATAAAGAAAGGAATAAGGCCTGGGAGAGATGGTGAAGAACTTAAAGGTAACAGGGCCAATGAGGGACAAGCATATGAGGTTATTACATAAGTAGTACAGGACTGAAAAAATATAGGTGCGGAAGGTATGTGTGAAAATCCAGAGAGTTGGAGATGTGGGGGAAAAGAGGTAGAAAATAAAAAGGTGCAAAAATAATGGCAATGTATGAAAACAGTATGGATAAAATTATGTAATAAAGAGAGTAAGAAGGGAGGTTTATTATGTTTAATTACAGCAGATAAAGAGTAGAAGCCATGGCGGGGAGAACAGAGGAGAGTAGAGCATACCTCTCAACTGCCCAGATTTTTGCAGAATGCAAAGATTTTTGCTTCATATTTTTAGTCTATTTCTCATAACATTTGTGGTTTTCTGACAAATCAGTTGGATGATCTGAGGGCTGAAGTCACTAAACAGTGACATATATTTGAGTTTCAGAATTCATATCCTTCTGAAAATGTATGTTAAACCCTGTTACTCTATCAACTTTCTAAGTTTATAAGAGCAATATTTAAAATCTGTCCCTATTTTTGGGTCCTTGCCCCAACATTTTGTCAGGCTTTGTCCAGGTTTCTTGCACTAAGAGGTTGACAGGTATGGAGCAGAAAAAAGTTAATGCTAGGCTGATAGGAAAGGGATTGCAAGGCATGAAAGTCAGGGGATATCAGTCAAGAATGGGTATCAGATGCAGGAGAAAGGGCAATGCATATGGTAGGTAGCAGGGAATGAAGGTAATAAAGTTAAGTTAAAAGTTTAAAGCAAATGTAGGCTGTAGCCTGGAAAGTAACAGAGTAAAAGAGAAGGAGCAACACTCAGCAAACAGAAGTGAGAAGACAGTGAACGAACAGTTGAGTGAAGTAAAACTTGTAACTTTTTACCATCAAAACTTTGAAAGAAAGGGAAGGTGGGCATAATATGTTAAAAATGGTAGTGTGTCAATAATATAAATGTATTTCTTTTTTTTTTGTTATTGATGGAGTATACGTTTTATACGATATATGGGATACTTTTGTATGTATATTGCAATGTAATTATGAACAAGAAGACTTTTTCTTCATAAGGGACACACAAGTTTAGCTCTGGCTCACTGTTAATGTTTACAAAGTTTAGATAAAAAATATTCATTTTGATTATATGTCTGCTACACTCTTATGATATTAATCATCTGTGTGTGTGGTACAGGCCAGCAGACAGTGTTTGATAATGACAGCTGATACTGACTATTGATTCCGGTTTTCCAGACAGCAAGTCATACATTAGCTAAGTTAAAAAAACAACAAAAAAAAACAGTTTGATCCATTTGTGCTCATGGGATTTCAGATGATTGTTTCTACTGCTTGACTGTCCAGGCAAGACACTAAATGGAAGCTGTCCAGTAGGAATCATTGTGTCTTAAATACCATTTCTCTGAAATAAGATTGAGTGTTCAAATGTTTCAACAGGGACACAGAGTTTGAATTTGTTTACATGTAGGAATATGCATCTTCATTTAAGCATGTGTGTGTACACGTGTGTGTGTGTGTGTGTGTGTGTGTGTGTGTGTGTGTGTGTGTGTGTGTGTGTGTGTGTGTGTGTGTGTGTCAACATGCTCAAGTGAAAATGAGAATATTTAGTGTTGAATGTACTTACCATTGGAACCATAAATACCTCATTTAGTACCTGTTGATACATAGGAATACACCAAACCACCACCTCATTTTCAGTCACATTATCTCAAGTATACATATACATTTTCAAGCCAGTTCAATAAACTGCCTAGGCTAGCTATAGGAAAAACAAATACATTTTTATATGAAAAATAACAGTATGCATTCCTTCTAATTACCCTCTGTAGCAGCTACATCATAAAATGTCTTAAGAAATCTATATACATTCTGCATTTTTAATTTTTTCTGATATCTGTACGCATCATTGTCCGCTGTCAGTTTTTGCAAACTGTATATGTCAGAAAGACTTATCTACTTACTTGCAAGTATTTCCTCACATTCTACACAAAAACTCCTTCCTTAGCCCTAGATAAACTTAACAGAAAATAAGCACATTCTAAGAAATTATCCCCTCTGCACTAGCCATCTTGTTCACTCTCATCTGACTATTAGCACTCATCACTTCTATATGAAACTCCATTCACAATGTCATTTAAAAAAATTCTGTTATCTACAAACTTGTTCCAAATGCACCTGGTTTCCTTTGTTCTTATTAATCTTCTCCGTATTCTTTCTTCTCTCCTGCTCTCAGCATTTATCATTTGAAATTTCACATATGAAGAATATGCATAAATATATTCCTGCCTCTTTTCATTAATTCTTGTATAACTGCATTTTAACACAATGCATAAAAACTGTAATGGAACTTTATTAACATTTTCTGGTTTCACATATTTCTTGCTTTGATTATATCATAGTGCCAGAAGCTCCAAGACTACACTCTAAAAGCAGGGAAAAGACAGGCTTGTTAAACATGTTTCTGACATCAAAAAGGTGCTTAAGCTCTTGTTAAGCACCTTTCACTGCTGTTATGTCTCACACTACAGCATTAACAATGGTCAGCTTCCTCTATGGAATAGCAACAAAAAATAGCAACACTTCATCTCTCTTTTTTTTTTTTTGATTGAATGAAGTCTTTGAATAAGTTTTAAAGCGTTTTGCTTTTCGCATCTCTGTCCTTTGGTGAGTGCTGTCTATAGCGTAGTGTTAAATATGTTACAGATTTCTAAGCTGTAAAATAAACATGTAGTGCTCCTGCACTATTTTAAAATATTGTAGAATGTAGAGGTAGTTTAAGTTCATGCACAACCAAGAATTATTATTGTGACTCTGAAGTTTTATGTGTTTTTTATGTGTGTTCATGACATGGATGACAAGATTCACTTGGCAAGCTACACTATCAAGGTGAATTTCTTGACAGTTATCACAGTTTCTTACACAATATCTAAAACCACTTTTGAAATGGGTTAGGGCCCATATTCAGGACACCATGGAATTCCTTAAAGTAATTTCTGAGATGCAGCTTGAGCCGGGGTGGTTACTCTGCACCCTAGATGTCTTGGCATTGTATACCAACATTCCCCACTGGGTGGGCCTTGAAGCATTAGAGTATTGGTTATGTAAGTCAGAATTGTACCAACCCAGCTTCAATACCTTTTTAATTTGCCTTGCTGAACACATTCTAACTAAGAACGTGTTCTACTATCAGAACAAATGCTATTTGCAAATACAAGGCATGGCTATTGCAGCTTCTTTTGCTCCCGTATATGCTAATTTATTTATGACCCACATTAAGGAACAGCTCATCTATGACATTGCACACAATCTCTATCTAGATGAGATTGACATTTGGCGAAGATATTTAATTGACTCTGGTTAGTATGGAGACTGGATTCTGACTATCTTATGGAGTTTGTTGGCTATTTAAATGACAACAAATGGGGTATACAATTCACAATCACTTATAACATCGACAGGATCACCTTCTTAGATGTCTTAGTAACTAGAAATAGTGACCATTCGATGCCATTGGAAGTGTATCGTAAATGTCCCCAATATAACTCCCTTCTCCATGCTTCCAGCTTTCATCCTCCACACATATGCAGAAATATTCCGAAATCACAATTTTTATGCATGAAATGAATATGTTCAAATGATGTCACATATGAGGTTTATCAGGAAGATCTAACCACCAGATTCAGGAACAGAGGCTACAAAATGGGGAATATTTACAAGGCCAGACATTGGGTGGTTAATTGTGACAGGCAGGACCTTTTGAGATATAAGGATAAGTCCCTGGACATGGACTCCACCATTTGACTAGTCAATACCTATGGAAGGAACACTGATGTCCTACTTAACAATGTTCATAGACACTGGAACATCCTTTTAGCAGATGCTAAATTTTCAGATTTTTTTGGATGACAGATATCAATTTTCTTTTAGGAGAGGTAAGAACCTGGGGTCATATCTAAGTCACTATAAACACGGCTGGAGATGTAAGGGTGACTCCATACAAACAACTCTCATGGGGGAACCAGCTTAAAAGATGTTTTCCCTGTGGTCATTGTACCCACTGCAGAAAAGTAATGAAAACAAGCCAATTTAGTAGTAAAAATACTGGTGAAGTATTCAATATTTTATTTTTTGCTAATTGTAAGTCGAACTGGATGATCTGTTTGGCTACCTGTACCTGTTCTGCATTTTATGTGGGACAAATGTCCAGACCAATTAAATTTAGAATTTCTGAACATTATAGTGACATCAGGCACAAGAAGCTTACCAATGCTTTATACAAGCACACTGAGATACACAAGAATGCATCCTTTAATTTCACTGTGATAGACAGAATTATTGGACAAAGGACAAACAAAGCAGGATGGCATCAGATTTAGCATAGTAAGGAAAATAAATGGATTATCAAAGTGGGAGGTTTGTTTTCACCAGGACTTACTGAGTACCTTTAATTAGGACTGTTAATTAATTTACTAAATTAGAGCCTTACCTAGTGGCTATATAAAAGGAGAACAAGTTTCTATGTCTTTACTGCACAGATGAAGGCTTTGTAAATTTTAGCCGAAACCGGTCTCCTTTTTATTTTTTATACTACGCTTTTGAGCTAGTTTTGGAATAAATATCGAATGCTACAGTCTGCTGGCTCCCTTAGTTTTGTATACTAATGACTGAAAGTCATAACAAACATGTTAAGATCAAAGATCTGATTATTATTATTATTATTATTATTATTATTATTATTATTATCATCATTATTACTGCATTTATTTTCTGATAATGTTTTATATTAAATGCTGTCCCTGTCATCTTAACATCTCGTAAATAGTTACCTACACATTGTCTTGTCACCCTGTATCTGCATCATCTCTGACTAACTAACGGGGTAAGTACAGAGACAGATAGATAAAAAAAAAATAAAGTCATTTCTTCTCTTTAAATGCTGTTTGTATCTCTACATATAATTTAGTTTTGCCTATGCCATATTATAATCAATTTATGTAGCCAAAATTCTAGAAAAATGTATTCATCAACAACTGCTAACCTCTGAACTTGACAATCATCTTCTCTCTCTTAGCCAGTGGAGTAGTCGTTCACATTACAGTACCAACTCTATGTTTCTCATTTTCTGTACTTCCGTTAAACTCTGAAGCAATGCTGGTAACTGAGTATTAGGAATATTCCTAGATCTGTCCACAGCCTTTAACTCCAAGTCACGTGCCAAATGTCTAAATCGACTCTCCTGCCCTGGATTAGACAGAACATCCATCTCATGGTGTTTTAATTATTTATCTGACAGTCAATAAGCAGTCAAGTGGAACACTAATATCGCCTCCTTTCTTCCTACATCTGTAGTTATCTCCCAAGGCTCTATCCTATGCCCACTCCTATTTAATATTTTCATTAATGGCCTATACAAAGCCACTAAAAAGGCCTCAGGCATACAGTTTGCAGATGCAAAATGCTCATCTGTGTATCTAAAATTATCCAAAACCTACAACTTACTCAGGAACCCACCTCTCTGTAGACACATGGCTAAATAACTCCCAGCTCCTACTAAAGACCTCCCTCCTCAAAAAAATATAAACTCCTCCTCTCCACTCCCAAACCATTCCATGCAACAAATCCAACTTCATCTTAACCTCTTCCATGAACACCATAATTAAACAGTTTCACGCACCATGCTAGTAGCAGTAATATTAGATGAAAACATGAAATTCGATCTACATCTGAAAGTAGTACAAAAAGAAAAACATAGAAAATATCAAAAACTCATCCTCTACAGGATTAAGCCTTACTTAACTGAAGATGCAAAAATGCACACGGGAACAACATACCTACACCCAACCATTTCTACAGAGGCCCACTCTTATCAGTCTTTAAGCTACCCAAACAAAATTACTTGATTAGAGTTATAACAAAATAATTGCATTTGCAGCTAACCTGCCACATAGGTCACATCATTGCTGAATCTTAAAGCATGTCCTCTGGTTAGAACTCCCTTACTGCTTGTCTTATTCCCATATGAGAATCACAAATGCTCTTATCCAAAGCCCTGAAAAATGCACAACGCCAGCCAATATTCTTCACTAAATTACAAACAGAAACCTATTCTCAGGGGATAAAAACTTAGTTAGTGTGACCAAATCCAAAAATTCATTCATGTCATGTCTCCAAAAGGTGTAAATACATTCCACTCCCTCTATGACTAGAAGCTACATTTAAATTCTTTAAATGGAATCTACAGCAACATGTGATGGATTCTTGGTCCTGCTTGCTCAATAGTACTTAACTCTATGCTAAATCTGTTATGCTCGGTCTTGTTCTTACTGCTCTCCCAGTTAGAATAATATAATGTTCTCTGTTAATTCTACCATAATTATATCTTTCCTGTGTAGCTAGTAACAAGTGAGCCAAATAATTAACCATTGCACACTTGACCTTTCCCAACTATGCTTAGCTTAGCTATGATATGCCCTATCTGTGTAATTAACCTAATTACTACTTCACAAATCCTGCTCGTTTAATTCATGATATAAGGAGAATGTTATCAAGCCTCATTTACTTCTGTGTTGTATATTGTATTACTGAATTTAATGTGGAACTTATCTTCCCAAACATCTGCTAAAAAGGGGTACTGCGCAGTCAGACCACCCCTGTAAATAAATTCCTTACTTAATTTCATAACTTGATCTTTTCTCTCTCCAAATCTTTCATCACTGTCTTATTTCTATATGTCTCTCACACTCTCTGCTTCCTACTTTTGTGTTCAGGATTTGAGTTATTCTTGCTTCTCTCTCTCTCTCATGTGCCTATTGCCATTCCCAGTTTCTTAATCCTACTTTAGGGAATGGGTGACCTGTACACCACCATTCTGGTTACAGAAGGAACATTCTAGAGCAGGGTGTTAATGTATAGGTAATGCCCACTGAAAAATTAATCCACCACTTCACAGCAGGATATTAAGCTGTTGTGGAGCTCAGATTGCAACAAAGCTAATGTCCACCATTATTTTACACTCGCTAATTAGTGAGGGTAAAATTAAAACAAACAAAAATTTAAAAAAAAGAAAGAAAAGTGTGTGTGTGTGTGTGTGTGTGTGTGTGTGTGTGTGTGTGTGTGTGTGTGTGTGTGTGTGTGTGTGTGTGTGTGTGTCTGTGTCTGTGTGTGTGTCTGTGTCTGTGTGTGTGTGTGTGTGTGTGTGTGTGTGTGTGTGTGTGTGTGTGTGTGTGTGTGTGTGTGTGTGTGTGTGTGTGTGTGTGTGTGTGTGTGTGTGTGTGTGTGTGTGTGTGTGTGTGTGTGTGTGTGTGTGTATGTGTGTGTGTGTGTGTGTGTGTGTGTGTGTGTGTGTGTGTGTGTGTGTGTGTGTGTGTGTGTGTATGTGTGTGTGTCTGTATGTGTGTGTGTTTGTGTGTGTGTGTATGTGTGTGTGTGTATGACAGTGAGAGAGAGCTCAATGGAGCCATTATTTTACACTCACTAAGCAACATTTTTTCTGTTTAGTGAGTGTAAAATTAAAACAAATTGTTAATTAAAAAAATAGAAATGTGTGTGTGTATGTTTGTGCATGTATGAGTCTGTTTTTGCTTCTGTCTGCGTGAGTGAGTGAATGGGTGCTTGCATGCATGAAAACGGAAGTGTGTGTGTGTGTGTGTGTGTGTGTGTGTGTGTGTGTGTGTGTGTGTGTGTGTGTGTGTGTGTGTGTGCGCGCACATGTGTGTGCATGTGTGTGTGTTAGAGAGTGAAATTGATCGAGCAGTGGGTGCAACTCATTTAAAATTAGGAGGTACGAATACCTCTTAACCTCTTAGCTCAAGAAATGTAAAAAAAAGCCTAAAAATGAGGGAACAAAGGTTCAAAAATAGAGAGAGATTTTAAACATTGCTCTTTAGCAATTTAAAAGTTGCTATAATGACAGAATTTATGTCAACATACATTTTCTGCAGGATTTGAAGTCTATACCTGTTACCTCAGGGACACACCCTGATTTTGACTCAAATTTTAGCTCTGCCTCCCTTAATCCCTCCTCACACTGGTGACTTTTAGAGAAAACTTGTTGAACTACATGTAATAAACAATGACAATATATAGAGTTATAGACTTTTTTTAATTTCAGAAGATGCATACTAATTCACATTATTTTATTCTGTCAATCTCTCAGGTTAACAGTGCTAATATTTTAAAAGTTTCACTGAGTAGCCGACTCCAAATCCATCTCCAGACAAGTGATCTAAACCTTGTCATCACAATAAACAAAACATGCTGGAGGGGATAGGTTCCTGATCCAGAAACTCCCCAGACTCTGGAATAGATTGCCCATACTTGTCAAGCAGAGTGCCTCTTTGGCCCTCTTCAAAAGGAACCTTGACGATTGGATGGAAGAAAGGAAATTCACCCCAGGGAACATGTCAGTCGCCCTGCTAGACAGAGGTCCAGGGAAGTAAATAGTGTGGGAAGAAATAGCCAGGGAATTGTTATGGCTAGGCTTGTATAGGCCCTAGGGCTGATAGCCTAGTACCAACCTATGAACCTATTACTTTTGGATTTATCCCTAATTTTGTTGAGATTTGTCCCTGATTAATTTTGAGCTATGATAAAGTCTGCATCTCAAATATAACTCGTTATTCAGTTACTTCAACTCCCCCCCATGATTTGTCAGCATATATTATATCAAGTTTGAAACATATAGCAGAGAAACTATTTTACATCAAAAATATTAAAAATATATATGTAGTAATAAAAAAATAAAAACAAATGCAAAACAATTTAACTGATAGCCCATTCTCTAAGTGCAATAATTTCATATAGGATGTGTAAATGACTCCCTTCCGGGGATGTACAGGCCCTCTGCCAATGGCGTTGGGCCTGAGAATATCACTGGGTAAGCATTATTTGCACAAAAATGCATACCCTGTCAAGCATTAATGTTGGCTTATAATCACTTGTAGTATGATCCATAGCTGCAATCTTAATTTTAAACAGACAGGTTTCACGCTAACCTAAAACAAGTTGCCAATATATCAGTGTGGTATAAGCAACAATAGAAGAACCTATATCTCAAAGCTTATTTTTTTTCAAAAATTGAACTACCATAACATCTGGGTGCAAAATAAATTATCTGCAAGTTGTGTAAAACTTTTAGCCTGTTTCTATGCCTTCCCCCATCTGTTAACATTTTGAAGATGAAAAGCTGAGCTTTCTTCTCTTTTGATTATATATAATGAAAATATCTGTCTATAAAAATCTACTCATTTGTAGTTATTTTTTGAACGTACTCTGTTTTCTGGTCTGAGTAATATGCTGTCATTTTTAAGTTTACATCTTTTTTGTCATAAATGAAAAAAAAATGTTTTTACCTTTGTTAGGCAACTGAAAAGAAATCTGTTTTAAATCTGTTAATAAGGTATACTTGAAATATAGCTATGTCTGTGCTGAATTGCTCCTCATTTTAAATTGTGCTGTTGTGTGTCATTATACAATTATTTGTGTTTGTTTGTTTGGCTAATCTGCAGTGCAATTTAATATGATTTCTCTGAATATAAGCACTACTGCGTTTATTGACATCATTGCATTGTCAAGCTTTGTTCTCAGAGCAACAGGCTCAAAGCAACAGGATATCATTTTTCATCTTATTTTTCTTTGAATCTGTTTATCACAAAAAAGAAAAAAAATGAATAAATACTTTTATTCACTTCCATTACCATAAATCATTAGTAAATGATATTTGAAGGAGAAGGATTCACACACATTCAAAAAAGCTAACATGAAAAAATACACAGCATATTTTGACTCAGAAGGATTGACATAATTATCAAAAGTAAACCAAATATACCAGATGTATTGAAGGCCAGTAGTAATGCCATAGACATTGGCAGGGTAGATTGTATATTGACTGTCATCTGTAGAGATGCCATAGTATTTCTTCAAATGCCCACGATATCACTTGTTATATGTTTAACTTTAGTGAATATTTTGCAGAAATAATAAGTTGTTTGGCTAACTGGTTGGTTATGTGATGCTAAACAGAAAGATAAATAACTGTCAGGTAGGGGGAAAGAAATAAATAAAAGCAAAATAAAAAAATGTTATTAAGTGACAAATAAAAAAGCAAGAATTTTAAAATGATGCCATTCTAGATATATTATAACCAAAATCAGGGCTGGTCTTAGGAGAATTGCTGACCCAGGGGTCCCTGTACTATGTTATGGCACAGTTATAATACCTAATCTGGCTCAGGGATTGGCCTGAGAAACACCACAGCAAAGTGCAAGGCATTTTCTTCTCATAATATTGTTCTTGTAGTAGTGATACGCCTTGTTTGTGGAATGAACAATATTTGTTATCATGCATTGGACTTATGACTATTCCACTATTATTGTTTACTGCAACTTCACACCTCTTGTATTAATGTTAACTGCTCACTCCCTGCAGTAGTCATTCACTGTTACTCTAAACTTAACAGAGTTTACAAAACAAATCTGGCTGGAGTAGCCATTTGGTTTTGTGTACAACTCCAGTTACGCTCAGAAAATAAAAAGACCAGAATTTATTTGAAGACTGATAGTGAGTTAAACTGTGTTTTCTTTTGCTGCTGTTGCTGGCATGGGGTTTGTGATTGGTTGCCATAGAATAAAACTGCAGAAAATAACTGTGGAATGGTAAGGCTCATACAATATAAAATAAATGCTAGTATACATAAAAAAAAAACAAACAAACAAAAAAAGATGTGATGTAAGGTAACTTCTGATCACTAAGACCTCTGGCTGAATATGGACAATTCAGTAATATGAAAGAAAAATGCACGTTTAGTCATGGATATGACCAAAATAATCCAGATAAGCAAAATGTGAGGTGAGTGTGCTGAGTGGTAGGTAGCCCAGATAGATAAAAAGTAGAAAAAACAGTAACAGAAACTGTCTCATAAATGTACTGCTGGGGTATCAGAGTTTCAGAATCAAATGCAAAATAGAGGGCAAGCAGAGACTTAAAGACTAAAAATGGTTGTACTGGACTGAAGCAGAGTTTTCAGGGAAAGTATATTACAAAAAGCTGAACAAACTGTGCAGATTTTGCATGCTCTTCCTAAAACCATGTGGGTTTCCTTAAGGCATGATTACCCGTGACTATACATTATCTCTGCTTGTAAGTCTTACTGTGGCTCTTGTGACTTGAGATATGGCTGGAAATGATCTGCATGTATTAGTTCACTTAACCAGTTAAACGAATAACTAACTAACTAAATAAACACATTAAAAAAATTCAGAAATTGTTATTTATTTATTTATTCATTTATTATTTATTGACATTTGCTGACCGGGAAAGTACACTTAGTTGCAGGACCCATTTTCAATGGAGGCCCGGGGAGTAAAGCTCCAAACAATACAGGGATTTTATATAACATCAGCATTAAGAAGAATAGTAAAGATCATGTTCTACATAGCACAACTGAAGCAGAGTTACAGAAAGATTTACAATTGTACCAGAGGTACACAAAAAACACTTTCAATCCAGTCTTCTAATGTTTAAGTAATTCTATTTATACAGTCAGATAAGTAACATTAGAAATGTGTAAGTTAAATTTTATAGAAGAAAAAACAGAGAGAGTTTATACAGTAAGATAAGAAAAAGCAGAGAGGAAGACAAGACAGACAGTAATTGGCTGAATGTTTTTAAGGTTGTAAAATAATTGTTATGTTTAGTAGCCAGCATTATATTTAAGGTGGTTTAGACATGTGATTACAGGGACAGACATGGTTATTGAGACAGTGTTCTTTCAGTGCTGATGTGAATGTATTTTATAGAATCTAGTTGGGTGATAGTGTGAAGGAGTGCATTCCATAGGAATGGGACTAGAGGCATTATCCAGCTCTCTTGTTGGGTTTAGTTACTGTTAGTAGATGTTTGTTAGAGAAGCTGAGATTACGAGTTGTGGTGTGAGTTTGTATAATAGTTTGAAGGGATGGCCAGTAGTTTGGGATGAATAGCAATTTGTTGGTACGAGTAAGTTGGGTATAATAAAGGTAAAGAAGGAATTCAAACCAGTTTAAAGTTTTAATGGCCAGGCAGTGGTGTGTGTCAGTAGGCATACTGGAGACAAATGTAACTATTTTATAGTAGCATGACTGTAGTTTGTTCATGAGTGATGTGTGTATGTTAGTGAAAATGGAGCTACCATAAAGTAAGGAAGGGAGAAGTCGACTATTTGCTAACTTTAACTTGTTGGACTTGTTCAAATACAGTTTATGTCTATAGAGCTTACCAAGTTTAAAATGGGTCTTCCTGACTGGACTGAGTATATGATTTCTGAGAGTTTATCATCAATTGTGATGCCATGTAGTTTTGATGTTTTTACAATTTCAATTTCTGTATTATTTTGTGAGAAAACTTTAAAGTCTAGTGTTAGATGTTTGGATGAGAAAAGTAAAAGTTTTGATTTTTTGGGATTAAGTAGCAGCTTAGCCTCATTAAGCCAGGATTCAATAGAAGTAAATGAGCTTTGTGTTAACTTTAGGAGATCTGATACTTTGTAAACAGATGTGATTATTGCCGAATCATCAGCGTATTGAATGAGAGTACTTTGTAGGTTTGTTTTATGGAGGCTGTTAAAAGCAAGGGCCCAAGATTAGACCCTTGGGGGACTCCTGTGTTGTTGATTAGGCATTCGGATTGTTTGCTTTGCCATCTGATGGATCGTTTTCTGTTTAGTGGATAGATATAAAACCAGGTTAGAGTTTGTGGGGAGCAGTTTATGGACTCAAGTTGTAAATGTTGTTGAGAGTGGGATACCGTATCAAAAGCTTTTGACAGGTCTAGTAGTATGACTGAAGTTAGTAGGCCAGCATCAAGAGCTTTGCTTACAGTATTGGTAAATGAAAGTAAGGCAGTCGTTGTGCTGTGTGATGGCCAACAACTGTGTTGGGGTGGTTGATAGTAAGTTATTGCCCATGAGGTAATTTAGCAGTTGAGAATGAATACACTTTTCCAGGATTTTAGATAGAGGTGAAAGTATAGAGATGGGCCGTTAGTTAGGCAGATCACTGGTAATATCACCCTGATGTAGGGGAGTAATAACTGAGTTTTTCCAGAGATGGGGACATATGATGCTGAGATAGATCGATTAATAAGAATGCTATCAAATCTGCTGCAAGTTTTCGGTATTCTGCTGGGAGGCCATTGGAAGAGGGTGAGCATGGCTTTAGTTTTGAAAGCAGTTTATACACTAGAGAGGTGGGTACAAGCTTTATGGCAAAAGAAGGAGTAGGTGGGATATTTTTTGGGTTGCAATTGTTGAGGGGAGAGTCGAGATTTGAGAGAGGGTTAGAGAAGTTATTTTTGTTTTCATTGCTATTTGTACTTTTGTTAGTTTGTAAAGCAAAGCCATTAACATGTTTTTGGATAGTTTCAATAAAGTGAGAGTTGAAAGTTTGGGCAATTTCTTGTGACTGTTTGTTAGAAGATGGGGTAGGGTTGTGCTGAGTATCAGGATTTAGAAGAGAGGAAACAAGAGTTCTAGAACATTTGGGGTTGTTTTGTTGGGTTGAGAGTTTAGTGGAGAAATAGCTTCTTTTATCAATGATGACCTGTTTTTAGGCATTATTGTGCAGTTGTTTATATTTCAGTTCATTTTCTGTGGTTTTATTTCTAAGCCATTCTGTGCAGGCTTTATCCCTAGAAATATGTAACTGTTTAGTTTGCTTTGTTAGCCAGGGGACATGGTTAAGCTTAGTTCTTTTGATCTGTGTGGGGGCAAGACTGTTTAGTGTATCAATAAAGATTTTGTTAAAATAGTTAACTACTTCATCTAGTGGGAGAATTTTGGTAGGGAACCAGTTATGAGTTTTTAGAGCATGTAAAAATATTTGTTGATTGAAATGGGTGAAATTCCCGGTTGTTATTAGAGAAAGCAGTTTGTTTATTTGTGTTTAGGTTCTATGGGTATATGCAGGGAAATGGTCGCTAAAGGTATTAAGAAGGATTCCTGATTTGGCGAATTTTTGAAGGTGTGAGATGAGTATCCAGTCTAAGATTGACTCAGTTGGTTTATTCACCCTACATGTGATGTCTGTGATGAGTTGAGTAAACTTATGTAAATGTATACTATTTAATGGAGAGTTGGTGATTAGAGTTTGCCAATTTATATTAGTGTCACCTAGAATGATAGTTTAATTTGATATGTTAAGGGTTGTCCAGGATAGCAGATCTTCCAGGGTAGGTATATTTTCACCAGGGGGAATATAAAATACAGCAACGCATAATTGCTTTCTGCTGTTGATATGAAGGTTAACTAAAAATAATATCATATTTCCAAATGTTGGTATAGGTTTGAAATACTGAGCAATAGTTAAAAGTGTCATGGTAGATTAATGCAACACCTCCACCTTTTTTGTGGATCTGGTCATTTCTAAGGATATTATATCCTGGAGGGATTATTTCAGTGTTAGATATGTGTGGCTTCAACCAGGTCTCAGTGAGTTCTACAATACCTGGGGAGTAGTGTGAGAGGCAGGCATGAAATTCTGTGGTTTTATTACAGATACTGCATACATTAATTGTAGTTATGCAAAGGTTTCTGGCACTGGAAGAAAGGTTGTAAGTTGAACAGTTACTTGATCCTGAATTGTGGTGGGTGTCATCACATAGCGATAGGGACTGGTAATGATATGTAAGGATGGACAGATGTTGGGTTAAGGAGAGAGGCCTATGGAGGGGATTGTAAGTTCATTTTAGTTTGATTGTGATAACAAAGAATATTAACTTTGCTAAGTGACAAGTCTAATAGCTGAATGACGAAGGGGAGATTTTGGAATAACTGTTGGTATTAGAATGGGGTGAATGGGTAGTGTGGGAGATACTGTTGTTGGGGAATGTAATTGAGTAAGGAAGAAGGTGGTGTGGGACAGAAAGAAAAGAGTGATGGTAAGGGTGATTATGGTAACACAGGGTTTTAAGGTATAGACCATGTTGGGAATGATACTGGTGCTCTAGTTAACAGAGAGGAAGGAGGTAGCTCCTGGAAAGGAAACATTTGTTGGGAGGGTGTTTTAACTTCGGCTGTAAATGGTGTTTAATTAGGGTGGAGTGGGGGAGGATACAGGTGATAGTATAGTTAAGGTGGAGTGAGAGGGAGGATATATGTGATAGTGTAAGAGATGCTGTTGTGAGTTAGACAGGAAAGGGCGAGGCTTTGGAAAGTATAAATGTAATTGAAGTGGGGGTGGGCAGGAATGGGGGTAGGGTAGGGGAGCAGAATGAACCCAGAGCATAGCAGATGGTGAATGGAGTGGGACGAATCCAGGTTGAGAGTCAGAACACAGCAGGAAGAAAATCTATCAGTAAGCCAGGTAGCCAAAACAGTGAAGTTCATCAAGCTAATGTTTGCACTCATTCATGTGCAATCAGTGAAATCCTACACATGGGGTGTGTCTGTGCATGTGTCCAATGGTATGGAGCAGTTGTCAGGTAGGAAATAGCAGGCTAGAGTGAAAGCCATTCTATAAAGCTTGTAACCATTGGCTAGAATGAGTAAGAGTACAGTTAATTGAGAAGGGATTTAAGTGATAAGGGACATAAGCCTTTGGTTATAAGGCCAAGATAAGTTGGTCCCAAAAGCAATGGAAGTTCTTTCTGAGTTTTAAGGCTGTGGTATGGAGGGGAGCCTAGTGGGAGACCAACCAAGTGGGGAGTGATGCTGCAAACACAGAATCAGAGAAATGAAGCAGAAACAACAGTATGCATTCCTTATGGAAGATAGTGTATTTTCTTCACTTAGAGTAGATGGCCAAAGAAGCCAGGTTTCCCAACTACAGAAGTCACTGGATGGTTAGGTTGGGTGCTGCAGGGAGCATCAGAGTTCAATGGCAGGGATAGGTGGAAAAAATGGCAGAAAAGAGAAAGTAGAGAAGTTATAGCTAACAGCAGGGATACAAAATTCACACTTGAATTAGCTAAAGGGGTTATGGCACTTTTAAAACTATGGTGGAGCAGTAGGGTACCTATACAACAGCAAAATAAGCATAGATTATAGCAACCATGAGTAAGTCGTCTGGATGTAATATTAAGAAGCCAAGTTTCCCAACTACAGAAACCACTGTATTGTTAGGTTTGGTGCTGCAGGGAGCATCCGACTTCAATTCCAGGGACAGTTTCTTCACTAAGATGGCCAAAGAAACCAAGTTTTCTGACTACTGAAATCACTGGTTGGTTAGATTGGGTGCTGCAGGGAGTGTTGGAGTTCAACGGCAGGGACAGTTTCTTCACTTAGATGGTCAAAGAAGCTGAATTTCCATACTACAGAAGTCACTTGATGTTTAGGTTGTGTGCTGCAGGGAGCATCAGAGTTCAGTGGCAGGGACAGTTTTTTCTCTTAGATGGCCAAAGAAACCAACTTTCCTGACTACAGAAATCACTGGATGGTTAGGTTGGGTGCTGCAGGGAATGTCAGAGTTCAATTGCAGGGACAGAGTGGTGGCACACCTTGCAAGGGAGGTAGGAAGAGTTTTGAGAGTACTGTGCAATTTATGAGTGGAATGGTGTATGAGTAATGCCATTTCTAAGGAGAGGCTTGGGATTATTACTGTTATTGTTACTTACCATTTTGAGGAAGTTCAACATTTTTATGTGGCTCTCTGGAAATACCTGCAACAAGGTTTGAGAATGAATTGATTAAGGAACTCCATCCATTCAGAACAATTGCAAGAGATAATTGGAAATCTATGAAGCTAAAATATGTTTAAATGATCCACTAACACTCAAGCATATCATCCAGGGAATTGCAGGATTATTACAAATCACAAAATATCCAGTAGCTACATTATACTGCATTTTTGGAACAGGCAGGATGTCCTCAGAATGTGGGATTGTCTGAGAGGCTGCACTCAGACTTTTCAAGTTACAAAAAGAAAAAAAAAAAAGAAAAAACACTGACCAGAGGAAAATAAACTGAAAATTTATAGAAGGTTGTTTATAAAAGAAATAAGGAAATAAAGAAATGCATACTTGATATGCTGAAATGAGGAAGGGAAGTAGGCTATAAAAACGAGAAAAAACATCTATACAAAAAAAATCTGCTGCAATGATAGACCAATAAACATCTGATAATGCCATACCTGAAGTGTCAGCTCTCAGACTATTCTTATTTAGTCTGTCGTTAATGAATCCAAGGCTTTCATTAAACTGTTTTTTTTTTTTTGCTTATATAGTGCTGAGGCAACATTTGGTAAAATTAACGCTAGTGAAGAAAATCATGATATTTTGTAGAGTTGTTTGTAAAAATTGTACAAATGGGCAGAAATGAATAACAGCAATATAATCAGTTATATCTCTTCTGACAAGGTAAAACTAGACCAGAATTACCAGATATTTAAAAAATCCGGTTGTGTAAACATGTATAAGAACTTAGGCATAGCAATTGATTAGGAATTGAATTCCAAGACCCATAAAGAAAATCATGTGAGACAGTATTAGAACACGTTGAATACATAACCACATTAAATCGAGAAAAATGCATTTAATAAGGACAATTTTCTACAGTATTATTTGACTAAAGCTGGAATAAAATATTTATGTTCTCCCTTTACAGATGGACACCAGGTAAAGCTTGAAGGTATATGAAGAGTGTACTCAAAATTAAGCAGAAGTAAGAACCAGATTAGCTGTGAACTCATAGTTAATGGTATTACATACACAGATCCTGTAGATATAGCAAACCTGATGGCTGACAGTTTCAGTGAAAACATCACTCTCCTGTCTCCACCACATATACTCCAATGCATCCCTAATACCCGGCTCCCACCTAGTATCTCTGAGAACCGTGTCTTAAAAGCCCTCTCAATAGGTTCATAGGTAGGCACTAGGCTATCTGCCCAAGGGCATTTATAAGCCTAGCCAGAGTGTGTTGGCTTTTGCCACCCCATTGATTAATTAACTGATCCTCTGTCAAGCAGAGCCAATGAAGTGATCCCAGGGGTGCATTTTCTGTTACCCATCCACTCATTAAGGTGTCTCTTGAAGAGTGTTAGTGAGGGGCTCTGCCTGATGTAATTTGGAATTTTGTTCCAAAGCATATGGAGTCTCTGTTGTGGTGAGGTTTAGCTCACTAGAGCGCGTGGCTTGCAGTGACTTGGATTTCTTTAGGTGGAGCGTGTCCATCAATTCTGAGTTGGACATGGCTTTGTAAGTCAGGCAGAGATCACCTCTGAGTAAGCAATACGCCACTGAGTACAGCCAGAGTTTTTTTAGTTGGGCTGCATAGGACATATGTTAGAGGCCAGTAATCCTCTTGGCGAGGTACTTTTGTGGTCTTTCCAGCTGTTGGAAATGTCTTGTGAAGTACATCTCAAATGGAGCATTGTACTCTATGATGGGTCTAATGAGTGATGAATAGAGGGGCACTATAACCTCTTTATTTCTAGATGCGAACCCTTTAGTAATTAGATGGGCCACCTAGAAGGATTTCCTAACTACTTTGGCAATATGATTGTCAAAGGAAAGATTACTATCTACCTGGGTCCCCAGATCTCTTTTTACCTCTTCTGTATTAAGGGGGCTGCCACTTATGTGATAATTCGTGAGTGTTTTGTTTTTCCCAAATGGGATGACTATGCATTTTTTGGCATTTATCTTGAGGCCATGACTTTGACACCAGGTGTTCGTCTCAGTAAGGCCCTTTTGGGGGATGTCCGTGTCAGCACGGAGAGTCAATTATGGCTCCCAGTTTGCAGTCATCGGCGAACTTGGCTAGCCATAGCCCTCCTGTGTTTGCCTGTACTTCTGAGAAGTATATGCCGAACAGTAGGGGTCCCAGGACCGAGCCTTGTGGGACACCACCTGTGACTGGTTTAGAGTCGGACCTGGAGCCTGCTATTCTTACCGTGTGAGTTGTGTCTGTAAGCCAGTTGGCAACCCATCTTGTGACGTAGGGGTTTATGTTCAGGCTGGTGAGTTTTTCTGTAATACTCGAGTGGGGAATGATGTTGAAGCCTTGGCGAAGTCAAGGTAGGCTGTGTAAACCACCTTTCCCTCATCTATGGCCTTGGTGACTGTCTTGAAGAAGTCAACCAGGTTTAGTAGGCATGATCTGCCCTTAACAAAGCTGAACTGGGTCGGGGCAAGTGTTTGGAGGTGTCCATTGTCTTTGTTAATGAGTTCCATGATGATGCGCTCCATAGCCTTGCAGACCAGGCTAGTCAGACTTATGGGACAAAAGTTACCAGGGTCAGTTGTGGCCACTCCTTTGTGGAGAGGAATAACCATTGCTGTGCTCCATTCTATGGGCATGTAGCCTGTGGAGAGGCTGAGGTTGAACAGTGTATTTAGGTGGGGGGGTTATTTCGTTCTGTAGTTCATGCAAGATGCAGCCTGGGACACCATCTGGTCCCACTGACACTGTGTTTTTGGCTTTTGAAAGGGCTGTTTTCACCTGTGCCTCTGTGATTTTTGGGACACTTCACTTTTCTGGTATTGTTGTGGGCCCTTTTGGAGGTGAGATGGGGGTGAAGATTGCACTGAATCTATCTGCGAGGATGTTGGCAATATCAGTAGGTTCAGTATATTTTGGGTATTATGCACTAGTTCAGTGCATATCTGCGAGTTGCCACTTAGATTTCTAACATAGCTAAAGAAGGCTTTGTGGTTATCTTTTGAATCCTTGGCTAGTTTTCTTTTAAAGTTAGCCTTGCATGATTTCATGATGGACCTTAGTTTTTTACTGAAACTGATCAGGAATGTCTTTCCTTCTTGGAATTTGCTTTTTTTCTGAACTAGTTTCTTCCTTCTGTTGTATAGCCTGTTTATTGCAGGGGTCCCCCAAACTGGCTTCCTTCACTTAGAGGAATGAGTCTTGGTTTTGCTAGGGATGGCAAGATCCATGCATTCTTGTAGGTGCTCATAGAGTGCATTTGTAAAGGTTTCTGCATCTTGGGCAGTGTTATCCTTTAGCGTGGGTTTGTGAAACTTGCCACCTCTTTCTTAAGTAAGGTGAAGTTTGCTTTAGAAAAGTTTTTTACTGTGGTTTCCTTAGTTGGGGGTGTTGGTGTGGTATGGACATCCAGAGTGATTAGTTTATGGTCTGATCTAACCAGTGACGGGTTAACCTCTGGTCTGGAACACCTGTCACCCATGTTATTGATGACCAGGTCCAATATGTTTTCACCTCTAGTAGGGGAGTTTACCAGCTGATCCAGAGCGTTTGAGTTAATGAGTTCCGGGAAGCGCTGGGCCTGGAATTTGTACTCGAGTAGTTTTCCCAGTGAATGGTAGGGTAATTGAAATCGCCCAATATCAGGGTGTTTGGTAGGACCTTCATGTTTTCCAGTGTTAACAGAAAGATAGAATGGTGGTCCTGATTCATGGAGGGTGATCTGTTGCAGGCCACAATTTGCATTGCAGATTTTCTCGATATTAGTTGCACATGGATGATCTCAGAGGTATCATGCTGCACCAGTAACCTGGAGGTATTGGTATCCTTGATGAATATGGATACACCCCCTCCTTTTGTGTTTCGGTCCGTGTTCTGTGGCCGAAATGTGTAGTATGAGTTGTAGCCCAGTAGTGCTGGGGTTCTATCTGGAGCCTTGAGCCAGGTTTCAGATACTGCACAGATGTCGATATTCTCCATAGTGAGGAGTGCTTCGAGCGCATGCATTTTGAGATTTAAACTCCTGGCATTGAGTAGCATAACCCTCAGTTTTTTGTTAATTGTGCTGTTTACGGAGCTGGGTTTGACTTTTGAGCCTTGCCTAAAAAAGGCACTATGGGGGCAGCAAGAGCCTTGGCCAGTATTCGAAAGCCTAGGAGTGACAGGTGCAAGCCGTCTAATATGAAGCAACGAGACTTGTCGAGCATGTCATCCCAGGCTGACAGACACTGGATCTCCTTTGAATGACACCAGAAGCTTAGACATTTGTTGAAATTGATCATTTTTTCTTTATACTGAGTTATCATTCTTGGTGAGGGCAGGATGCTACTCAGGGTCAGGGTCATACCAGCCTGGGCTGCATGATCAGAGAGCTCCTTCATGTCTCTTTTAATGTAGTCCAGGGAGGTACGTCTCCAGTCATTCACACCAACATGAACATTTGTACTTGTTCTGGAGTGACCTGAGTGCTTGTGTTATGTGGTGGATTCTGGCTCCCGACAGGCAGCTAACAATAACCTTCTGCTTGTCCAGCCCAGTGAGTGGGATGTCAGTGTGCCTGCCTATAGAGTCATCTATTACTAGTGTGTTAGGTATGTTATTTTGCCTTAAGAGCTGTGAATGTGTGGCACACTGATTGTGTGTTTTATGTGTTGTCTGGTTTGTGACGGGAAGTGCAGGTGGTTTTGGTGTTTGCTTTGGAGGTCTCTGATGCTTTTACAGGTTTTTATTTAGAGCCTCCGAGTATGATTTTGTGTATTTATGTGTATTTTTTGCCAGTGCTGTTTTAGTAGGTCTGTGTGCGGCTGGAGGTGTGGTGCAAGTGCCAAAAACACAGCCTCTATGGGCTGTGGTCTACATGGGTTGAAACAGGAATTAGCATCACCATTGGGAAATCTTTTCAATCACAGCCTAAGCACTGGCTTTGTCTCAGCAGAATGTAAAACAGCTACCATTATCCCTTTGCATACAAAGGGTGCATTCATGGATCCCAGGAACTAAAGACCCCTTAGCCTGACCAGCCTTATTTGCAAGGCCATAGAATGAATCATCATGAACCTTATTAACAAAGATATAGGAACTCTCCAAATGCTTGACCCCACTCAGTTTGGGGAGATCATGCTTGTTAAACTTGGTGGACTTCTTTGAGACAGTCACCAAAGCCCTAGACAAGGGGAAATCCATGCATACTGCCTACCTAGACTTAACCAAGCCCTTCGACACAGTCACCACTGAGGCATCAATGATAAAATCACCCTTCTGGATATCAACCCATATATTGTTAGGTGTTTTGCAAACTGGCTTATGGATAGAACTCATACGGTTAAAATAGGGGACTCCACCTCCTCCAGCAGATTAGTAGCCAGTGGTATTCCACAGGGATCATTTTGGGACCCCTACTCTTTGGAATCTACTTCTCTGAAATACAGGCTAAAACTAAAGGACTGTGGCTGACAAAGTTTGTTATTGAATGCAAACTGGGAGTGATCACTGAAACCCCCCAAGCAATGTGAACATACTGCAAGAAGGTATTATGCAGACTAATGACTGGTGCCAAAGTCATGGTCTTAAACTTAATGCAAAAAATGCACTGTCATCCCCTTCAGTAAAGGTGATGTTCCTGCAAACTACCACATTAATAGCAATACTGTAAACAGTGAGAGATCTAGACACACAGGTCAACAGCAACCTTAACTTCGATCACCATGTCTCCACAGTGGTAAGACGGGCATTTTATATTGCTCATCTCATATGTAAGGGCATTGCCTCTAGAAAAAAAAGAGGTTATAACCCCCCCTGTACTCTTCCCTCATCTGGCCAATAATAGAGTATAATGCTCTCTTTGTAAAATGTTCCTTTCCAAACACCAGCAGCAATTGGGGAGACCACAAAGGTTCCTTACAAATCAAATTCAGGGTCTTCAAGATTGGTATTATGTGGACAGACTTAAATTCGTGTCACTTTTCTCTTTGTCATACCGACTGCTCAGAGGTGACCTGTGCCTTGCATATAGAGCAATCTCTGATCCAGTTTTAATTGAAATGCTGCACATTTGCATGTCAAATGGCACATGGGTAACTCATTCAAAGGACCTGGTATGTGACATCAACAGAACTTGCTGAAGACAACGATTTGCCCCACCTTTGGAACAACCTTCCTATTCATATTAAGCAAAGCTCCTTTTTGGCCCTATTTAAGCGTAACTTGGACAATTGGATGGCTTACCAGAAATTCACCCTAGGGGTTCCAGCTGTGTCCCTCTTGGACAGGGGCAGTAGGTGCTGATTTTAATGTCTGCTTGAACCAGACACCCTTGGGAACATAGATTGAACTTGGCTTGGTTTGTAAGGGCCCTGGGGCCACTAGCCTAGTAACCTGCTATGATGCCATGAAAGTGTTTGAAAGACAGAGTTATGAACATCAACTTAATAATTTAGGGTTATAGTCTATAAAATATAGGCACTGGAGAAGAAAAGAGAAGGGACCTCATTCATGTCTGTAAGACCACGGGAGATAAGATAAGATAATGTGGAAGTACTTAGGTAGATAGTAGGGCATTTTATACCTGATTAGGGCATTTTATACCTGATTAGGGCATTTTATACCTGATTTTATGGAGAACCATGAATAGAAACAGCAGGAAAATAACTGGAGCTCCAAAAAGTTGTTTGGGACATACAAGTGAGTCAGCATGGCATTAGCACCATCTGTGTTTATGAACCATGCTGATGATCTGTACAACCAATACTCTGCACTCCCTTTCACAATGAAAAGTGACAGTGTGAGGAATGTTTTTTAATAAATACATATTTTCTGCCAGTATACAAAATGCAGTATCAATTTTGCTGAGTATGAATATACAACAGCACAATGAATGTGGCATGCAGACCCTAATGGAACATAGGTTTTGGGCATTGTTTAGCACTGTCATGTGCAATCCTTTACAGCCATAAGCAAGAGTAGTTAATAAATATTTGCCTCTCATTACCCATGGCTGCAGAGGATACTCCTTTACCGTGGATTGTAATCTGGCTCCTACTGGGAGAAGCATGACAACATTAAATCTATGGAGAGACTGTGTATCTGTGGCAGCAGTTTAAACCGCACCACAGGCAGTGACATTATCAATAACAGGTTGGCACTGTACAAAAGTGCGCTTTATTAAAAGTCTGCAGTGATGATGATGTTCATCTCAGTGAGAAGAAAACCATTCTTTTCTCTAGGCAAACACCAGTTGTTTATATTTGGTGTTGGCACTTAACTTAATGTTAGCATGGCTGATACTCATGTACTGTTTCAATTATACTGTTGCAAAGTAGCAATTTGTGTAGCTATTATGTCTGAGGCACTGCAGCTACACAGGGGAGTAGGAACACAAAGGGGTACACAACAGAGTAGAAATTCATAAAGTGGAACACAATGGAGTAGGAACATATAAAGGGGAATACCTGATTATGTCAAACTGCTTATATATCACATAAGACTCAGAAGTTGAGCACCTCAACACATCAGTCGTACACCTCCATAAACCATAAGTGGAAATAATGCTTCAAGTAGATGAAAAAATGGGACAGAGTACTTGAGCCTTTGAGGGTACTTTTTTGCCTCTGCATTTATATTCCTGTTAAAGACAGAGAGAGGCAAACAGCCTTGCAGGCACTACAATTCATCATCTGCGGATTCTTGAAATTTCTTTTTGACCAAGCTTTTATCTCAGAATACAGGCATTCTTTAACAGCATCTACACATAGATATTTGACATGAGTATTACCTTTGCTTTAAAATGTCATGGTTTTTCACATTGTATTTATTAAAACATCGGATTTGTCTGATATTATTAGATTGCCATTAATATTAGTGCTAATTTCTTAATACCTGGTTTGGAGGTTAAAGCTGCTGGTGTTCCAGCACCAATGTGTTGCCATCAGATAGACATTTAGGAAGTAAACCATCCTGTTTTGTTCAGCCAACATGGATTGAGACTATTTTTTTAAAAAAGAAAATGCTTATTAAAAATGTCATAAGAAGATTCAGAATAGATTTTGTAAGGAAATTAGATGAATTTCAGGAGCAGCCTCTGTGCACCAAAGTAGGGGCCTACACAGAAACGATGTGCTCTATGAAAATTGAGATGCACGATTTAAAGGTCGCACCAGAAGTAGATCTATCTTGCGTAGGTTGCCATGATAGGAAAGATGGCAACTCACTAAAAGAACTAGTGCGTATCTGTTGCTCCACAGTTTTAGATCTACACATCATTTCATTACATAAATACCCCTTCAGTTTGAGACAGGCGCATTCAGCTCAACATGTGATTAACAAGATGGAATTATGTAGATCAAAGAAGTATGTCAGTGTCTCCATTAATTTTCCTACAAGAAACATATGAGTCAGACCTCTGAGGTTTCAAGGATGCAGTTCATCTCTCTGTAGAGAAAAGTCCTCAGTAAAAGTCAGCATATTTCTCCTTCTGATGACTTTTATTCAGATATACGTATTTATTTTCCTCTTTCACACTATACTTCTTGCTAACTCCCATTCTTGTGATTTCAGGTTAGGTTCATTTTCAATGTTTTATTTATTTTTTTTAGCATACCTTTACAAAATAACTTGTTTGTCATGCTCCGTAAACAGAGTAGTCAGTCACTTTTTTGTCATTTTCTATATGAGGTCAGGGTCTCATTCTTTATGCAATGTCACTTTCCTACCTTCTTCAGCACTCATGCTTGACTGTTACAGATCTTCTCTTGCACAATCCATCCATCGGGTCTATGTCATAACATCGAAGTGTCAAAACTTTGAATGTTATAATATCAAACTGGAAACCTCAAAGACTGACAATATCGAAGCCGCAGAACATCAAATTCTTTCCAAGGGAAAGAATTTTGTGGGCCATTTCCATGGCGTCGCTATTTCCTCCACTGTTGTGTGATCTCAGAGTTGGTATATTTAAGTAGGGAGGGTGTGGGGGTGTGTGGGGGGTGAAGCCCCCCCACATTAGAAATAGTTTGTAGTATTTGTGTGTTTTGTGTTTTGTACTGGAACAGCGATTTTTTTTCCCAGGGAATACAATTGCTGTTCTTAGTCTTCGGGGTCTTCAGCTTTCGTGGCTTTGGGTTCGATGTTATAACATTCGAAGTTTTGACACTTCGATGTTATAATATAGACCCCATCCATCTCTTTGCTGGACATCTTCATTTCCTTTTGCCTTCTTCCTGTCCGTCCCAAATCTTCTTCATCAGACCTTTTTTGCAATTGGAGCTAATTTGGCTTCTGCTCTTAGGTCTTCATTTCATCGTCTGTCTGAAGGCGTGCATCCTACCACCCATCTCAAGTACCTCATCTCCATCACCTTTAGCTTCCTCAACTACTCTGCCTTTTACTGCCCAGGTTTTATAGGCTCATATACTCATAAGCTTATAGGTAAGTACTAGACTACATGTCCATCTGGGCCATTTTAAGCCTAGCCAATTTCCCTTTTAATGGTGAGAATCAAACCCTGTACCTTGTGATTGAGATTTGAACAACTTAACCATTATACCAACCCCCAACCCTTCTGGTTTCTGTACCATACAGTAGTACTGTTCGCACCACTGTTTTGTGCACCTTAATTTTTAACTTCTTTGGCATTCTTCTGTCATATACTACACCTGATTTTAGCTTTGGCCTCCTCATTCAGACTTCGATTTCCTCAAACACCCCTCCCAGATACTAGAAGCTGTTAACCTGTTCCACTATCTT
This sequence comes from Protopterus annectens, assembly GCF_019279795.1. Classification (NCBI taxonomy): domain Eukaryota; kingdom Metazoa; phylum Chordata; order Ceratodontiformes; family Protopteridae; genus Protopterus; species Protopterus annectens. The sequence continues at coordinate 952,925,772 of NC_056737.1, forward strand.
CCTATCTATCTCAGTTCTCAGCTTCTTCTGATTTCCCCCACAAACTGCCATTACAGCTGTCTTATTTATTTATTTACAGTTGTTTACTGGGAAATTCCGACTGGACACAGGGCCTTTTTCAGCCGATGCCCAGGGAGAAAAGCTCCATATGAACAAAATGAGTTACAATATTAATCTTGACAAACAGTAAATAACAGAACAAATTATACAAAGTAATAACATACATTTAAGACATACGATACATAGTAATAACATTGATTAAAAACATACATTAACAGAGGAATTGTTTTTTTTACAGTTTGGAGGAAACAGAGTAAATCAAACTTATTGCAATTACATTGTAGAGGCAGTAGTACTAAGGTGTAACATGCTCAGTAGCAGAATCAAGTGAATATTATATTATTATTAGGTGTAGGAGATTTTAGTCAGTATAGGGGCATGGGCAGACCTGAGTGCAGTTTTGAACTGACTGCTGGATGGTAAGGAGGCTATGGGGGGGGGGGTTGTTCTAAAGTTTGGGTATGGCATAAGAGAATAAGGCTTCACCTGCGGAGTTATTGGGTTTGGTGATCAGAAGAAGATTTTTGCTGTTGGAGCGTAGGGATCTAAAGTAAGTTGGAGAATGTTCTGAAGTGATAGGATTTTATGAGGATGGTTTATTAGTCTGTGGGCAAAAGAGAATTGATTCATGTGAAGAAGTTGTGGAAGTTCCAGCCAATCTAGCTGTCTTAGTGAGTGGCAGTGGTGGCTGCGGTAGGATGCATCGGTTGCAAATTTTACTATCTTATTATAGCAGGTTTCAAGCCTGTTTGAGTCGGACTGTCTAAGGTTGGTTAGTACAGGTGAGGCACAGAGTAAGGTGGATATTAGTTGGGAGTAGGCAATAGAGGTTTTAGCTGCCTTGGTTAGGTATTGTGTTCCTATAAAGTGCCCCAAGTTTTTTGTGTACTTTTTTCCTGGTAAGAGATATGTGGACATCAAATTTGAGTTTGTTGTCAATCTCCACACCAAGACGGTTGGTATGATCTGAAGGGGAAATGATGGTATTGTCTTTGGCAAGGATCTTGAAGTGGGCAGGCGTTTGGTTGGATTTGGAGTGCCAGAAAATAAGGAGTTTGGTCTTGTTAGGATTTAGTAGAAGATGGGCATTGGATAACCAACTTTCTACTGATGTAATTGATTCTTGTGTGATATTTTGAAGTTCTGGTAGAGTGGGGGCACAGCAGATGAGGCTGGAGTCATATGCATATTGTACGAGGGAAGCATGCTTTGTGGAGGTCTGTAGATTGTTGGTGAACAGGGAAAATAGTAGGGGGCCAAGGATGGAGCCTTGGGGACACTGAGAGAAATGGGGAGATGAGGTGATGATTGTTGTCGGCCTGTCAGATAGCTTTGGAACCAGTTGGTGGCAAAGTGGGAGAAGGAGCGATGACTGAGAACAGAGAGTAGCATCTTGTGTGATACCACGTCAAATGCCTTACACAGATCTATAAATATAGTGGTGGGGAATAATCTATTGTTTTATGATGGAGGATACTTTTGGTGAAAGAGATCAAGGCAGTAGTTGTGCTGTGATATGGCCTGAAGCCATTTTGGCTTTTGGAGAGGAGATTGTTACCTAGGAGGTGGTGAAGTACCTGAGAGTTAATGGGTTTCTCCAGGATCTTGGAGAATGGGGAGAGGATGGAGCTAGGGCACTAATTGGAAAGATCAGTGGAGGAGCCTCCCTTGTGAAGTGGAATGATGTGTGAGATTTTCCACAGAGATGGTCCATCATTTTCTGATATGGAGTGGTTAATTAGTATAGAGACTGTATAGGCTAAGGTGTCTGCAGCAATTTTTAGGCACTGTGAGAGAAGGTTGTCAGCTGCGGGTTTTGTGGGCTTAAGTTTTGTTAGGAGTTTTTTTTATATACCTGGTGGGTACCGAGGAAAATGAAAAGGGGGGGTAGAGAATCAGGTTGGGAGTGAGGGGGTGGATGAGGGTTGTTGTTGTTTAGCTAGGGATAGAATGGTTTCATTGAATGTTTATTGAAGGAGTCAGCAGTACTGGTGGAGGTGGAAGGATGGTGGTTGTTGGGGTATCTGCTTTCCCTGGGTGGAGTGCAGAGTTTATAGTGGACCAGAATTGCTTAGGGCTGTAATGGGAGGAGTTTAGGGCAGTCTGATAGTAATGGGCTTTATCTGTTTTTGTTTGTTGTTTCACCTTATCTGTACTCAGTTTCATCCCATTTGCCTTCTGGGTCGCATTCCATTCCCCATTCTTTGCTGAAGATCTTGCTCAGAGTCTGCCTGTACTGCCACATTGTCAACATACAGCAACTTTGTTGATCTGTCCTCCTACCTCTTTGTTAATGTAGTCCATCACCAGTAAACACAGCATGGGGCTCAGATTTGAACCCTGATGAACATCCACTCCCACTGGAAACCCCTCTGTGAGACCAAAAGCTGTTCATACTTGAGTCATTGGGTCACTTTACATAGCTTGCACTAATTTTCCCAAAGTTTCTGGGACTTTGAACCACCACAAGTCTGCCCAAATCAGATTTCTTGGGACCTTGTCATATACTTTCTCCAAATCTGGGCATGCCCAATTGAACTCTTTCCTTATTTCTAGCTTCTTCTCAAGTATATGTTTCACTGCAAACATTGGATCACTTGTGCTGCATCCTGATCTGAATCCAAACTGCTCATCTCCCATCTTAACTTTATACTGCTCTGAGTGTTTATCAATCATCCTCTCCAGAACTTTCATACAATGTGACAGGACTTTGATATCTCTATACTAACCACAGTTGTAGCTTTGTTCTTGAACACTGGTACTGCCCACAGCTGTGAATGTTCCCTTTATTCCAGAACAGAGGTACTGCCCACATTTAGGAATGTCTCCTTTGTTCTTGTATACTGATACTGCCCACAGCTGTGAATGTCCCCTTTGCTCTTGTACACTGGTACTGCCCACAGTTGTGAATTTCCCCTTTGCTCTTGTACACTGATATTGCCCAAAGTTGTGAATGCCCCCTTTGCTCTTGTACACTGGTACTGCTCACAGTTGTGAATGTCCCCTTTGCTCTTGAACACTGGCACGCACGTATGCGGGTGTGTGCATGTGTGCATGTGTGTGTGTGTGTGTGTGTGTGTGTGTGTGTGCGTGTGTGCGTGTGAGTGTGTGTCTGTGTTTATGTGGACATGTGTCTCTTGCAATAGACTAGCATAAACAAGTAAAACAGAAGTCACTGGAACCATGATCAGCTGGTAATGAAGTGGTTTATTAGACTCATACAACTTTTAAGACTGTGCGGTTTTAAAAGATATATGAGTCTAATAGCAGTTCTAAAAGTTGTATGAGGTAGTACACCACTTCATTACCAGCTGCTCATGGTTCCAGCAACTTCTATTTTGCTTGTTTGTATTTATTTTTGTGGTCACTGGATTTACTTGTGCACTGGCTGCATTTTTCTGCCTTTGCGGAAGACTAACATCCCATCTAGGACACACACTTCAAGTGACCATAGGTGCTCCCCATGTGTGTGTGTGTGTGTGTGTGTGTGTGTGTGTGTGTGTGTGTGTGTGTGTGTGTGTGTGTGTGTGTGTGTGTCTCTTGCAACACACTAGCATCCCATCTATTGCACCCACTTTTTGCCAAACCAGGTTCTGTCTCCCATCAGTGGTTCAATGCATTTAGCAGACAATTGGACAATAACTGAATGAAAGGTACTGAGTGTAGACATTTTTATTTTCTGCTACTTTGTGCATGTCATCGGTACTTCAAAACTGGCAAAAAGCTATATGAGTTATGCACTACTGTACCACAAGTACTCAAAAATAACAGCTTTTAAATGTGCATAACTTTTGTTATGCATCTTTTACAGCCATTATAATCAGGTCTCATACTGCAGCATACATGGCAGACAAAACAAAACAGCATCAGAAGCACTTTAACAACTTTAAAAATTGTAGTTTACTTTGTGCTGTCATTGTACCACTCAGTCTCTAAACATTATCTTAGCTCTTGTCTTTACAAACCATAGGAGAGAGTTTAAAAGAGGGCCATTTTTTATAATAGGTCTTTACGTACTACACCCAAAAGAGTTACAACGCTATAATCATTAATTTTGCAGTACTATTTTGCTTATTTAGTAATGTATGCACCCTTTAGCAGGTCTGTCTTTATGAGGAAAATCAATAAATCTAGAAGAAGCAAGACAAAATCTGAGATAAAAAGTCAGCAATCAGCGCTATGCCTAAATTATAGCAGATGAGAGGTATGATTATTACACATAAACAAAAGTGTGGCAGAGTAAAGTGTCTAACAGCTTTTAAAGCTGCTAAAAAGGCATACTTTACTTCAAACTGCTGCCTTTATGATAGCACTCTTTTAAAGCACTTTGTGCTCCAACATTTGTTTTCTTTAACTACTGGTACATCAGAGCATGAAGTTATATGTACTACAAAGAGTTGTGTTCAAGTTTCTCTGATTGTAATGAGCTATTATGCATTCTCAACATTAGTCACAAGGTATTCATCATTTAAGATTTGCTTTGCTTCGATCATGAGTTAATTAGAGTCCATGTTCTCAAATACAAAACAAGTTTTCTTTTTGTTTTGATTTTATGATCAGAAGTCAGATCTTCTCTTCATGTGCCTTTCTGTTAAACTGCTGCTTTCAAGAATGCTACTGATAACATACAATTGTTAATAGTGAACCATGGGTAACATGCCACAAAAATGCAGAAAAGTCGATGCTAGTACAATAAACTTCTGAAAATGCAGACTGGTTAATGACTCCAGGTCCTACAGAGAAAGGCACTTCCAATGCCTCAGCCTATCCTCTTTGATCAGTGATGGATGCACACTGCTGGATTCATCTATGAACCATGGCGATGGGGCCATAGTATCCAGTGATTATGAGTGGAGAAATGTTATACAAGTTGCTGCATGGAAAAGAGAATATGTTTTTACGTCATGTTTTCCTTCATGAGTTTGCTGTGAATGTAGTTCATTGTTCTTATCAAGCCTTTAGTTTCTATCATCCAGGGAAGAAAACCAAATTCTTCACTGACATAGGTGAAGCAGGAATAAGAAATAAAGCTTGAGTGAAAGTAGAATTTGAGCAAAATGACTGGAAAAAATCATTTCCTCATGCTTCTTCTTGCAAAAACATTCCGGCTTCAGTTATCCAGAGCCTTTGAGGCAATAGAACACAACGAAGGTTAGCGTTTGTGCAAACACACACTGTACTTCAATGCCATTGCCTGAGAGAAAAGACCTAGGGTGAGTGACCTGCAATACCAAGTTTAATAATGACATTTTTAATGAAAGATGGACTCTTCATTTATTTACTTAGCTTTCATTGGCTGACTTTCTTAATAAACATAGAGAATGCTTGTAAATACTGTTGGGGCTCAGCATATCAAATTTTCTCATGGTAAGATTATCGTGGACATATTTAACCTAGAGGATATGCATATCTTATCATGGTGAGTAGTTTGTATTAGTCAAGAAACATATTTTGTCAAAGCAAATAAATAATTAAGTCAGAAGAAACAGCAAATATCCAGAACATTTGATCTGAGGAATAGTTACAGTTTTATAAATGAAAGATGAGTAATGATTTGGCAAAAAATACACATAAATACACAAAATCATACTCAAAGGCTCTAAATAAAAACCTGCAAAAGCATCAGAGACCTCCAAAGAAGACACCCAAAAAACCTGCACCTCCCGTCAAAAAACAGACAACACATAAAACACAAAATCAGTGTGCCGCACAATCACAGCCCTTAAGGCAGAGATAATATACCTAACACACTAGTAATAGGTGACTCTATAGTCAGGCACACTGACATCCCACTCACTAGGCTGGACAAGGAAAAGGTTACTGTTAGCTACCTGTCGAGAGCCAGAATCCGCCACATAACTCAAGCACTCAGGTCACTCCAGAACAAGTACAAATATGACTCTGTCATTGTTCATGTTGGTGTAAATGACCTGAGAAGTACCTCCTTGGACTACATGAAAAGAGACATGGAAGAGCTCTCTAATCATGTAGCCCAGGCGGGTATGACCCTGACCCTGAGTAGCATCCTGCACTCACCAAGAATTATACCACAGTATAAAGAAAAAATGATCAATTTCAACAATTGGCTAAGCTTCTGCTGTCATTCAAAGGGGATCCAGTGTTTGTCAGCCTGGGATGACATGCTCGACAAGCCTTGTTACTTAGCAAGATATGGCTTGCACCTGTCATCTCTAGGCTTTCGAATACTGGCCAAGGCTCTTGCAGCTCCCATAGTGCCTTTTTTAGGCAAGGCTCAAAAGTCAAACCCACTTCCGTAAACAGCACAAATAAAAAATGAGGTTTATGCTACTCAATGCCAGGAGTTTAAATCTCAAAATGCACATGCTCAAAGCACTCCTCAGTATGGAGAACATTGACATCTGTGCAGTAACTGAAACCTGGCTCAGGACTTCACAGAGCACCCCAGCACTACTGGGCTACAACTCATACCACACATTTCAGCCACAGAACATGGACCGAAACATAAAAGGAGGGGGTGTATCCATATTCATCAAGGATACCTACACCTCCAAGTTAGTGGCGCAGCATGATACCTCTGAGATCATCCATGTGCAACTAACATCAGGCAAATCTGCAATGCAAATTGTGGCCTGCTACAGATCACCCTCCATGACACAGGACCACCACTCCGCTTTTCTGGAGACACTGGAAAACATGAAGGTCCTACCAAACACCCTGATATTGGGTGATTTCAATTACCCTACTGTTAACTGGGAAAACTACTCAAGTACAAACTACCAGGTCCAGCACATCCTGGAATTTATCAACTCAAATGCCATGGATCAGCTGGCAAACTCCCCTACCAGAGGTGAAAACATATTGGACCTGGTCATCACCAACATGGGCGACAGGTGTTCCACACTGGAGGTCAACCCATCATTGGTTAGATCAGACCATAAACTAATCATTCTGGATGTCTGCACCACACCACCACCTCCAACCAAGGAAACCACAGTGAAAAACTTTTCTATAGCAAACTTCACCTTACTTAAGACAGAGGTGGTAAGTTTCACAGCCCCGACGCTAAAGGATAACAGTATCTAAGATGCAGGAACCTTAACAAATGCACTCTATGAGCACCTACAAGGATGCATGGGTCTTGCCATCCCTAACAAAACCAAGACTCACTCCCCTAAGAGAAGGAAACCAGTCTGGTGGTCCCCTGCCTTAAACAGGCTATACAATAGAAGGAGGAAACTAGTTCAGAAAAAAGCAAATCCCAAGAAGGAAAGACATCCCTGATCAGTATCAGTAAGAAACAAAGGTCCCTCATAAAATCCTCCAAGGCTAACTTTGAAAGTAAAATAGCCAAGGATTTAAAAGATAACCACAACGCCTTCTTTAGCTATGTCAAGAATCTAAGTGGCAACTCACAGATATACTCTGAGCTAGTACAAACTAGCACAAAATATACTGAACCCACTGATTTTGCCAACATCCTGGCAGATAGATTCAGTGCAAACTTTACCCCTCTCTCACCCCCAAAAGGGCCCACAACAATATCAGAAAAGTGTAGTGTCCCAGAAATCACAGACGCACAGGTGAAAACAGCCCTTTCAAAAGCCAAAAGCACAGCGTCAGTGGGGCCAGATGGTGTTCCAGGCTGCGTCTTGCATGAACTACAGAATGAACTAACCCCCCCACCTAAACACACTGTTCAACCTCAGCCTCTCCACAGGCTATGTGCCCATAGAATGGCGCACAGCAATGGTTATTCTGCTCAACAAAGTAGGGGCCACAACTGACCCTGGTAACTACTGCCCCATAAGTCTGACTAGCCTGGTCTGCAAGGTTATGGAGTGCATCATCATGGAACTCATTAACAAAGGCATTGGGAACCTCCAAACACTTGACCCAACCCAGTTCAGCTTTGTTAAGTGCAGATCATGCCTACTAAACTTGGTTGACTTTTTCGAGACAGTCACTAAGGCCATAGATGAGGGGAAGGTAGTTCGCACAGCCCACCTTGACCTCGCCAAGGCTTTTGATACCATTCCCCACTCAGGAATTATAGAAAAACTCACGAACCTGAACATAAACCCCTACATCACGAGATGGGTTGCCAAGTGGCTTACAGACAGAACTCACACGGTAAGAATAGCGGGCTCCAGGTCTGACTCTAAACCAGTCACAAGTGGTGTCTCAAAAGGCTTGGTCCTGGGACCCCTACTGTTCAGCATATACTTCTCAGAAGTACAGGCAAACACAGGAGGACTATGGCTAATCAAGTTCACCGATGACTGCAAACTGGGAGCCATAACTGACTGTCCAGCTGACACGGACATTCTCCAAAAGGGCCTTAATGAGACGGACACCTGGTGTCAAAGTCATGGTCTCAAGTGAAATGCCAAAAAATGCATAGTCATCCCATTTGGGAAAAACAAAACACCCATGAATTACCACATAGGTGGCAGCCCCCTTAATACAGAAGAAGTAATAACCTATTTTCAGCTATCCAAGTTTAACTTTTTACATAGCTAACCCCACTGAAAGGAAATTGCAGACTTTAACCTCTAAGTCAGTTAGGCAGTAAGACAGAAGAGCTAGAAACTTACCTTATCTAAAGATTGCTGTTTTATTACTGCTTCTTATTTTCTTCTCCCATAATAAGTAAGACAAAAAGGACTCCACCAGTATTTCACAGGAACTAGTGTCTCTAAGAAATGCCACATACCTACTAAAGTTTTGTAAATTACAGTCTCACTGTAAAACTGATTACCTCTCAGCACCTTTTGGTGCTACCCGCTCCGTTCGCCCTACGGGCTCACTCTGCTCCCCTACCCTACCCCCAATTTCCTCCCACCCCCAGTGGTCCTAGCCTTATACTTCCTAAACCACACCCTCTCTCCTATTCAACCTATCCCAGACTCAAATTAATTTACCTAAGCCACACCCATCCTTTTATAGTTTTCCAGTACTCTGTCTCTTACAACCCCTACCTATACTACCTTCATCTGTCTCTCCACCCTTAGTATTTTTCTTCTTTACTACCCTACCTTAACTCGTCACTTCCTAAACAACTTCTTTACCCACACAAGCTCTTCATCACTTCTACCCTACCTAATCATTATACAACTTCTTTATCCTTCCCATTTCTCTTTCATTACCTCCCTACCATATCTCTCTCTATATATATATATATATATATATATATATATATATATATATATACTACTTAAAGAAATCTCCTCTACTTGTAGCATCACTCTTCTCAAGTACCCTATCTTAACTTCTTATCTGATACTATTACATCCTAGCCCTACCTGGCAGAAACAGTTTACATTTACTAAGTAATATGTCTGCAATAACTAAAACTATCCTATCCTTGGTAATACTGTCACCACTACCTATCTCCTTACCTCTTTTGAAAAGGTGAATTGCTACTACCTCAACTACTCTCCTAAACAAACATCTATACATAACAATGCCCTTACCCATCCCAAATAAATATCACCTCCACTTCTAGCTACTTGCTACCAAAATATCATCGACTTACACCCATGAAATTAAACCAGCACACAATAAAAAAATTAAAATATCTACCTAGCCTTAATTCTTACCCTCTTTCTGTACTAAAATCACCCACCTTAAAAGATGGTGACATCCACCCTAACCCAGGCCCTTCTAATCTCTCTACTTCACCTATTCTTAGTACCTCTCCCAACACCCTTACTACCCAGACCAGTCTCTCTAACTTCTTACTAATAGGTCATCTCAATATCCGCAGTATTAACAACAAAGTTGCCCATCTCCATGCCCTTCTAGATATTCACTCCTTTGATATCCTCTGTCTAACAGAAACCTGGTTAAAACCCACAACTAAGGATAATGTAATAATCCCGCCAGGGTATAATATACTGAGACATGACAGAGTAAAATGCAAAGGAGGAGGAGTAGCCTTACTGTTCAGAAATGAACTACACGTCTCCTCTATACCTTATAACCCACCTGAAAATAGTAAAGTTGAACTCTTAACCACTAGATTTCAACTCAATCCCACCAAAGCACTTTATATAATCTGTATCTACCTACCCCCAGGTAATAACGCTACTACAATAGAGGATACCCTATGTTGGATATTTACTACTTTCCCACAAGAAACTATTATTCTAGGAGATGTCAATACTGACTGGAATAGTATCAATATAGATAATCCTTCTTCTTATATTAATCTGCATGGCTTTAACCAAACTATCTCCACCACCATTAGAATTAACAAACCAAATAATAAAGAAACTATACTAGATTGGATACTAATCAATAAACTAGAACATACTTATAAAGTAGGGTCCTTGCCTGAAGATGTAAGTGATCACATGCTTACTTACATCATTAGACAAAATAATGACATTACCAATGCCCCCAACTATAGGACTTCTCGAACCAAGAAAAACTTTCAGCCTGTATTATTTCAAATGGAACTTAGTGCCTGTGACTGGAACCCTCTAAAACTCTCCCTCTTGAAGAAGCTGCTATATATTTCAATAACAATTTCTTAACAATCCTCGACAGGCATGCACCTAAACAATCTATTAGAACAAAATCCAAACCTACCCCCTGGCTCTCAAAAGATACCAGACAAAAAATATTACTTAGAAATAAATCCTGGGCTAAGTGGAGAGCAACCAGAAATACTCCAGATCAACAAACCTTTAGACAGCTGAGAAATGCTACAAAAAAAGCTATTTTCTCTGAAAAAAAGCTACAAATTCACCACAATAATCCACAAAAAATTTGGGCAAGCGTGAATAACCTCCTTCGTTAAGGCCACTCTAGTACTCCTTCCCCTCTAGGGTCAGAAAACAATACCTCCCATCAAACTGCCAAAGCCTTTAAAACTTTCTTCACAAACACCATACAAACTCTAACCAATCAACTAGCTACAGACATCTCTGATCTACCTAACTCCTCACCTCATACTCAGCCAACATTCCAACTACAACCTATCCCTACCTCCTACATCCAAAAACTTGTCCACAAACTTAAGCCTCTGCCAATAACTTACCATCTAAATACCTACAGCAAGCAGCTAAAGTAGTCACCTATCCTATATCCATCCTGATAAACCGTACCATAACTGAAGGAACCATTCCAGATCTCTGGAAAATCTCCCACATTATTCCCTTACACAAAGGAGGTAACTCTAATGACTATTCTAACTACAGGCCTATAGTTCTCCTTTCTCCATTAGCCAAGATTATGGAAAAATGAATTCACCATCAGCTAATGAACTACTTACTTCAACATAACATTCTAGCAAACTGTCAGCATGGCTTCAGGCTTTTTCATAGTACCACCTCTGCTCTCCTATCCTTCACCAACACCATTAATAATAACCGCAATAATAACACCCTCTCATCAGCACTCTTCCTCGACCTGTCTAAAGCCTTTGATATGGTTAACCATCTCTTACTCATAAACACTCTGTCATCCCTCTCTCTTGACGCCAAAGCAATTCTCTGGTTCAAGTCTTACCTTAGTAATAGACAGCAAGCAGTTCTTTGGGAGAATACACTATCATCTCACCTTCCTATCTCCCTGGGAGTCCCTCAAGGCTCCATTTCTGGTCCTCATCTTTTCTCATTATTCATCAATGACCTTCAAATAGCCATTCCTCAAACCATCTGTATACAATATGCTGATGATTTTACTATCATATGCTCTGCCAACTCTATATCTGAACTTCAATCTTTAACCCAGACAGCTTTCAACACAGTAGAGGCATGGTTCTCTAAATGGTGCCTTCTTTTGAACACCAAAAAGACCAAGCTACTACTGTTTACAACAAACAGCAAGTCCTCCCCCATAGATTTCTCCATTCAATCCAGTAATGGCACCCTTATATCCCCGGACACTTCCACCAAACTATTAGGAATTACAGTTGATAATAACCTCACCTTTGACAATCACATTAATAACACTATTAAATCTGTTAATAAAAAACTGGGCTCCCTATATAGGATAAAACCCTTCTTAACTCCAACAGCCAGAATGACTATTGCCCACTCCCATCTAATTTCAACTCTTCTGTATGCTGCACCCATATACACTAATCTAAAAAAAAAATAATCTTATCAAACTAGCCAACTCCTATAATAGTATTGCTAGATTTGCCACTGGAAACCCATATAGAACTCACCACTGTCTTAACCTTCACCAGCTAGACTGGCTGGAACTAAAAAACCTTCGGATACTTTCCCAACTTACCATTGTTCATAAGATTTTTTACCAACCTAACAATACACCAATACTAAACAACCTTATAGCACCCTATAGGAATCTTGATTCCTTACGCTTCTCCAATAAACTTCTAGCCAGTACCCCCAAGTCTAACAACTTAGCTGGTGACTCACAGTTCTCAAATACCATTGGAAAACAATGGAACCTCCTGTCAACTGACCTAACCTCACTTGCATCCCTTCCTCTCTTTAAACAAAGTCTTAAGAAGCACCTTAAAACTCACTGGCTATGCCCTTGCTGTTACCCAGACTGATCCTCCAGATTTCTCTTTGTCATCTCTTGACTTCCTACTTTCCTCCACTCTTTCCTGTCTACTCCTCTGAATTAGTAGCACCTATAAGTTATCACCGCTACTTAGGCACCAATTACATATCTTTTCTACTTGGCTATGAATGCATCCTGAAGGTAGTATTCCTGCCATTTTCTTTATACCTCTTCCTTTTTCTACTGTTACTGTCTAACCCTTTGGAAATAGTAACTGTCTGGAGTAAACTAGAATAACCAAGGATTTAAATGTATTCTAATAATGTCTTGGGGCTGCCCTAGATATTCATACTGTAAAATGATCTGTAGGTGTATGATGTATTTATTATAGTGTGTCACATAGTCTTTCCAGAATTTAAACTGTAATACCTTTCTTGTTTATTATAAACATTTTTTGTGTGGTGGTTGTTTATATGTGGAGCTTTTCTCCCCGGGCATCTACTGAAAAAGGAAATATATCCAGCTGGACCTGCCCGGTCAACAAATGTAAAATAAATAAAATAAATAAATAAATAAGAGATCTGGGGACCCAGGTAGATAGTAATCTCTCATTTGACAATCATATTGCCAAAGTAGTTAGGAAATCCTTCTATGTAGCCCATCTAATTACTAAAGGGTTTGCATCTAGAAATAAAGAGGTTATAGTGCCCCTCTAGTCATCACTCATCAAACCCATCATAGAGTACAATGCCCCATTTGGGATGTACCTCACAAGACACTTCCAACAGCTGGAAAGACCACAAAAGTACCTCACCAAGAGGATTACTAGCCTCAAACATATGTCCCATGCAGCCTGACTGGAAAAACTCCAGCTGTACTCAGTCACATATCGCTTACTCAGGGGTGATCTCTGCCTGTCTTACAAAACCATGTCCAACTCAGAATTGATGGACATGCTCCACCTAAAGAAATCCATGTCACTGCGAGCCACTCACTCTAGTGAGCTAAACCTTGCAACAACAATAAATAGAACATGCTGGAGGGAAAGATTCCTGTTACAGAGACTCCCCATGCTTTGGAACAAAATTCCTAACTACATTAGGCAGAGCCCCTCACTAACACTCTTCAAGAGAAACCTTGATGAGTGGATGGGTAGCAGAAAATACACCCCTGGGATCACTTCATTGGCTTTTCTTGATAGAGGCTCAGTTAATTAATCAATGGGGCGGCGAAAGCTGACACACTCTGGCTAGGCTTATATATGCCCTCAGGGAGATAGCCTAGTACCTACCTATGAACCTATTTCCACCAACCAACATGCACAGCAAACCAATATCAATGCAACTAATTCAAAATTATATAACAGTGATTCACCTGTCATTGACAATTGCATGTATTGTCTAATCATATAATAACTGATGATGTATCTCTAATTTGAATGTAACATTAAACATACTGAACTTATTTGTGAATTTTCATCCTCTACCAACCAAAATGGTTCTGACTACCAAATATCATTAATGGACAGTGCATATGTGGCAGATTTTACAGGAAACGTAATAGGAAATGTTTAAGATACAAAATAAAAAATGAATGCATTTTTGAATTGTTTGGGATAGATTGATAGCTTAATGCTAAACAACTGGATAACACTTGTTAACTGATAACTATACAGGTCTGTAAGATAATCTATGAAAGATTGTGGGACTAATTAGCTCCCTCTCTGTAATTGATTAGATTATTTTCCTTTACCCTTTTTGTCCTGTTTCTTTTTCGGATGTTACAAGGTACTAGGCATACTTTGGATATATTTGGTGAGAACTGCAGGCATGATGTGAGTTGGTAGAGAGTTTAGGGCAAGTGTGTAATATGCACATTATAGTATGTTGAATCTGTAGCTAGGAATACTAACAAAAATAGTCTATCATGTCCTAGGCTGGTGAGATATAACCGACCTGTTTCATTATGCATCTTAGGGTTTTAGACTGGTAACCTACATAAGCAAGGCTGTGACACTCATGTTTTAAGAGATCACTTTCTTATTGCAATTGCTGAATGGAGTGTGCATGGTTCAGACTATTACACTTATTAAGATTTTGATGGATGTTAATTTTAAACTTTTTTAATAATTATTAGTTTTCTGTTCATTTATTTATGAATGTATTTGCACTGAATAAATGTTCAATGGACAAGCTTACTATTCTTGAACTATTGATCAAAATTAACTACTTCCACATTTTAGTAAGCCTAAAATTTAACTGCAGTAATTAACTAATTTCTGTACCATTGTTGGTCTCATCAGGCTGATTATTAAGTGTTCATACATATTTTATGAAGTTTGCTGAATATTTCATGAATATTCTGACTGATTCTGGTAATACCTTATAAAAGTTGAAATCATAATGTACCCTTCATGTGTCCTGCAATATTGTAGCTAAGTGGTAGCAACAATGAACACCGTATCACCTCATTTATCTCAAATGGACCACTGAAAACAGCTGATACAAATTAACTGATATTTATTTATTTAGTATTTTTTTTTGACATTTGTTAACCGGGTTGGTCCAACTGAGCACATTCCCATTTTCAGTGGAGATATGTTCTATATTTGATTCAGAAGGAACTTTTGTTTAATGCCAGACTTGTCAGGACCGAATAAACAAAACAAAATGAATAGTATAATTTTTAACAGGAATTATTTTACCTTAACAAAGAAACAACAAAGCAATATGAAAGAAAACAGGGTTGTGACACAAAATCTTCCTCATCTGTGATATCAGTTTCATGTTACATAAAACAAAGCAGTAATATAAATAAAAAGTATAAACTGGGAATAATGTTATGTAGCTTCTTGATGACATGAGATCATAATCCCCATTTAGAAAACAATTAGCCTGCAAACAAAATAATGCTGTAAGTTTTACCTGTTCTAGAAATGTAGATTATCTGATGATAAGATGGCAGTTATAACTAGTCATTTCCTGTAGCCAAAATGGAAGCAGAGC